>NC_056726.1:1515806004-1515848504 GCF_019279795.1 Protopterus annectens | reverse complement strand
CATATGTCCTTCTATACAGGCATACATATTCACACAAATACATACATACTTGTGTACGTGTGTCTATGCACATGCATACATGCATGTGCACATGCATACATATATATGCACATGTGCATGCATACATACATTTGTACACGATCATAAGTACATACTTACATTTGCACATATGTACATACATACATATGTATGTACATACATACATATATACATACATATGTACACACATACCTGCATATATATGCATATACAGGCATACATACATGCATGCATATATATATATATATATATATATATATATATATGCACATACTGTGTGTACATATGTATACAAGTACTTACATATGTACATACTTAAGTATGTACATACATTAATCATTTGGACTTCTGGAGAAGTGACATAGTAAAAAGGGTGGTATATGTGAATCTGTCCTAACAAGGAAATAGATTGTGTGTGTTTGTGTGTGTGTGTGTGTGTGTGTGTGTGTGTGTGTGTGTGTGTGTGTGTGTGTGTGTGTGTGTGTGTGTGTGTGTGTGTGTGTGTGTGTGTGTGTGTGTGTGTGTGTGTGTGTATGTAGCTGTATATATCTGTGTGTGTGTGTGTGTGTGTGTGTGTGTGTGTGTGTGTGTGTGTGTGTGTGTGTGTGTGTGTGTGTGTGTGTGTGTGTGTAAAACCCAGGTCAGCATATCTCAGCAGAACTAACCCTGTCTGACTGCTAGTCTCTCTTGCAGCCTGCATTATGTACCTGATTGCACGTTCTGTTTTATTTCTGCTTCACTAGCTCCTGTTGCTAATGCCCTTGTATGGACAATATCATTAGGAAAGCCATAGGTTCAAATTCCTTATGTCCTGTATCTCTTTTGAGGTTGAGGGTGGCAAAGCGGTTAAGATGTTTACCTCAGGGAGACAAAGTACAAGGTCTGATTCTCACCTTTGGTCACTGACTGGTTAGTGGCTAGACTTGTAATAGTCTGAAGACTGACTGCCTAGTACATACCTTTAACCCTGTAAGAAGTGGTTACATCTGAGACCTATTACTGATGAAAGATAAGATGACAGAATTATACTTAAAACCTGCAGTTCCAAAGGTGTATACCATTACCTCTGTCTCAGGCATTAGACAGGTATATGTCTCCTGTACATAAGTTAATAGACCTACACAGATATACACATGGACAATGCAATTAGCATGTAGGACGTCTAAGATGGACCAGCCTAACCACACCACATTACAGGACTCCATGGTAAATGTAGACTACAGTACACATCATCACCATAACCTTGATCTGAAACAGATGCACACGTTAGCCAACACACATATGCTGCACACATTCAGACAGATGTGCTTATGACAATACAAGCTGTTACATATTAAAAAAATGACAGCCACTTGCAATACTATTCTGGGACTGCAGGTCATCACAACAAATCCTGCACTGCTCCCCTGATCTGGTAATGCCTGGGGCTGTTGTCAAGTCCTCAGTCAGATCATATTAGTTATCAGTGTTTCTGAATAGGCCATCATGAGTCCACAGTGGTCTCAACCAGAAATAGACATTAAGGAGAGTCACATGATGTTATTCTCCTTCACACTTCATCTAGGTGCTACAATACTATTGCCATGTGGATCCATCCATCCGTCCGTCCATCCATGCATCCACCCATCCATGCATCCATCCATCTATCTATTCACAACCCCTTTTTCCCATTTTTGCACATCGGGATCAGGGTGTCACTTCAACACTGACAACCATCTAGAGTCAAGGTTTACCCCACTGGGTGGCTAGCCCAGCCATGGTTAATTCTTTCACACCACACATTCACACACACACTCACACCTATAGCCAATTTAGAGTGTCCAGTCCACCTACTGCATGTCTTTGAAATGTGGGGGGAAACTGGAGCACCCGGAGGAAACCCATACGAACACAGGGAGGACATGCAGACTCCATACAGAAGGCACTCCATCCAAGAATTGAACCGGGGAACCTCTTGCTGTAAGGTGACAAAACAATATCTATAGAAAATGATGTCATGCTCATGAATAGTTAGAAGATATTGTGATAATTGTGCATCCAGGGTGATTTGTGACTGTTGAGTTGCATGCTTTGTCACTTTTCAAAAGCATGACATACATAATCTCAGAGGTTTCCTGCATGATCCTGTTACCATGGCATTTCAGATGTGAACTTAAACATCTACCTACACATCATTTTGCACATGTATGTCAACAAATGTTTCATTCATATTCAGGGTAATTCACCCCATTTGTCTACACAACATGGAAAGATGCATAAAGTTGGAAAACACTCTCCCATTTTTTTATGTGATGTGATGCATTTCTTGGAAGGTATTTTGGGGTGTAGGCAGCAGTGCTTGAAAAAATAACTGAATTTTCTGGAGATATAAGCAGCTTTAAGGAGGTACGCTGTAGTCTGTAAATACATATTAAGTTGTCCAGGTCTACATTCCTAATGATGTATGACTTGCAAGGGAATTCTGTTCACATAAAAGTCTAGCAATATTAATGTGTGCACAAGCATACATTATGTGAAAAAAAAAGTTCTACGGTCAACAAGTTTCCCTGCGATATCAGGCAACCTCTCCTGTGCATCCCTTTTATTCATTATGGAGACTTTATGCCTAATTCAAAGTATACTGGAGCAGATAGTATAGAGTACTACCTTCATATGCATACCAATCTGTATCTTGACTACTACACCACTTTGTAGTGTGTCTCCTGTGTTTCTTGGTGTCCTCTAATGTTGGTGTCAGGGACAGCTGCCATACCGTCTACACACATGTAGGTCATAACAAGGTGCTTGTGTTCAACAGAAAGGGTATATGCATAATGATGTGTAACAGATGCAAGTACTATGGGTTTCCATATCTAACCCACCACTATAGATTACCATATACCACCATAGCTATACCTTCTTTGGTCATCTGTGGGAGGGATTTTTCAGCATAGCCACTTAACTAGAATAGCATTGCCAGACATATTTGGGTAATTGAAACGGTTCAATTGTTCAGAGTAATGGTGAGTGTGGAAGAGAGGTGAAGAAGAGAGTACAGGCAGGATGGAGTGGGTGGAGAAGAGTGTCAGGAGTGATTTGTGATAGACGAGTACCTGTAAGAGTGAAAGGGATGGTCTACAAGAGGGTAGTGAGACCAGCTATGTTATATGGATTGGAGACAGTGGCATTGACAAAAAGGCAGGAGTTTGAGCTGGATGTGGCAGAGTTAAAGATGTTAAGATTTGCACTGGGTGTGACGAGGGTGGACAGGATTAGGAATAAGTATATTAGAGGGTCAGCCCAGGTTGGAAGGTTTGGAGACAAAGCCAGAGAGGCAAGATTACATTGGTTTGGACGTGCTGAGAAGGGATGCGGAGTATATTGGGAAAAAGATGCTAAGGATGAAGCTACCAGGTAACAAGAAAACAGGAAGGCCTAAGATAAGGTTTATAGATGTAGTGAGAGAGGACATGCAGGTGGTTGGTGTTCATAGGTTGGTACTAGGATATCAGCCCTAGGGCCTATACAAGCCTAGGCATAATAATTCCCTGGCTATTTCTTCCCACATTATTTACTTTCCTGGACCCCTGTCTAGCAGGGCGACTGACGTGATCCCTGGGGTGAATTTCCTTTCTCCCATCCAATCGTCAAGGTTCCTCTTGAAGAGGTCCAAAGAGGCACTCTGCTTGACATGTATGGGCAATCTATTCCAGAGTCTGGGGAGTCTCTGGGTCAGGAACCTATCCCTCCAGCATGTTTTGTTTATTGTGATGACAAGGTTTAGATCCCTGGAGCGTGTAGCTCTGAGGGATTGGGATTTCTTTAAGTGTAGCATGTCCAACAGCTCTGGGTTTGACATGGCCTTGTATGTTAAGCAGAGATCGCCTGTGAGTAGACGATATGCGACAGAGTAGAGCTGGAGTTTTTTAAGGCGGTCAGTGTAGGGCATCTGCTTTAGGCCTGTGATTCTTTTAGTGAGGTATTTCTAAGGCCTTTCCAGTTGTTGCAGATGTCTTGAGAGGTACATACCAAATGGGGCATTGTATTCTATAATGGGTCTAATGAGGGATGAGTACAGTGGGACAATGACCTCCTTTTTTCTGGATGAAAAGCCCTTCGTGATGAGGTGTGCCACATAGAAGGATTTCCTGACTGTTGTGGCGATGTGGTTATCGAAGGTGAGACCACTGTCCACCTGTGTCCCTAAGTCTCTTATCACACTTTCTGTGTTTAGTGTACTGCCACCTATATGGTAATTCATGGATACATGTTTTTTTCCCAAAGGGATAACAATACATTTCTTGGCATTGAGCTTGAGCCCATGGCTCTGGCACCAAGCATCTGTTTCTGTAAGGCCCTTTTGTAGAGTATCCACATCATTTGGGGATTCAATAATGGCTCCCAGTTTGCAGTCATCTGCAAACTTTGTTAGCCAGAGTCCCTTAGTGTTGACCTGTACTTCAGAGAAGTAGATTCCAAACAAGAGCTGCCCCAGGACTGAACCCTGAGGTACTCCACTTGTCACTTGTCTGGAGCTGGATTTGGAGTCGGCTACTTTTACAGTGTGGGTTCTATCAGTAAGCCATTTAGCAACCCATTGGGTGACATAGGGATTAATGCCCAACTTAGTAAGTTTATCTATGATTCCAGAGTGGGGGATGGTGTCAAAGGCCTTGGCAAGGTCTAGATAGGCTGTGTGGACCACCTTACCCTTGTCCATGGCTCTGGAGACTGATTCAAAGAAGTCAATCAGGTTCAGGAGACAAGATCAGCCCTTCACAAACCCAAACTGGGTGGGGTCCAGTGTTTGAAGGTTGCCAATGTCTTTGTTTATAAGTTCCATGATAATACGCTCCATGGCCTTGCAGATAAGGCTTGTCAGACTGATGGGATGGTAGTTTCTGGGATCCAAGGTGGATCCCCCCTTGTGGATTGGGGTAACTGTAGCTCTGCAACAAACAAAAGCCAGCAAACGGTTATTGATTTAAATATAGTGTCAAAGACACTAAATCACACTCTCATCACCATGAATATGAAAAATACATGCCTCAAACTAGTTTCGCTAAAATACCTTCTTCAGTGAGGAAAAATAACTATCATAACTCCATTCAACAGACTCCATATTTATATAATTGCTTAGCCAATAGACAAATGGCTAGCAATAAACTGCTAACTTAAATTATACAGAACATTTTTGGCTTGGAAGATGTCCCAAGCAACAACCCAAGTATAAACAACCCTAATAGTGAAGGGGGTTGTGATTTGGCATTCCGTAGGTTGGATAAGGGCCTCAGGGGCCTTAGAGCCAATATTTGGCACTTAAGGTTGTTCAAGGCCTATTTCTACAAAGGTTTGGCACCCAGAGGTCTTCGTATTAAGTTACGTCCTCTTGTAGGTAGATCTGAACAGAGACTTACAGAGGAATGGGATGATGCCCTGAGGAAGGGTTCAATGGTATTTGTCAAAATTTTATTGGATTATTATGAGAGAACAGTGGACGTTCTGCTCAAGGAGGTACAGGATCTAAGTATGGAATGCCAAAAATATAAGGATAGTACTAAATATTCTAGTTGTGTTGAGCGGTTGTCCAAGGAACTGACGACCTATGACAATATGGTGAAAGATAGAAAACTCAAAAAATTTTCTAGGGATACACATGATTATGAGAGAGGTCAACCCTTTCAGGTTCAAAGAAGTGTACGATTCAAGGATCTGGGATCTGGGGTGAATGGAGGAAGATCTAAGAAAAGACCTAGGTCTATTTTGAAACAACATGATTTGAGCTATACTAGTACATCAGGAGAGGAGTCATTCTACACTGACAGTGAGGGAGGTACCAGTGTCCAATCACCTTTAAAAAAGAAAACTCAATCAAAGTTCCCTTTAGATATGTTGGGAAATCCCGAGGGGGGAGGAAACATAAGAGTAGACATGAATACAGATTCAATGACAGGGCTAGTTCAGGCACTGCTGAACAAATAGCTGAACCTTTTGACAATGTCTTAAATTTGTCAGATCATACACTTACGAAAGAACAACACTGCATTCTTAATAAAGGATTGGGATTTGTCCCTAGTTTTTTCTCTGACCATTATTTGGTATCAGTTGATGTGTTGGAATTTTGTAGAAAGTTGAATTTGAAAATTTTCTTTAATGACCAGAACAACTCTGCTACTCAAAGATCTACTGATTTTATTTTTAAAAAATCAACATTTCAACCTCCTATGAACAAGAACGTAGGGATCTTCCAATAAGCTGTACTGAGGGACTTGCATTTCCCACATTTTAATACCAATATAGCTCATGATAATATCACCTCTTTGGAGAGACAAGCTTTGTTAGAATTGAGACAAAATCATAAAATTGTTATTATTCAAGCGGACAAAGGGGGTGCAGTGGTTGTTTTGACAATTGTCAGATACCCAGTGCTACATGCACATGGGGATAGATCCGACTCCTAGGTTTAAACAAGACATTGATTTATTCATTCAAGAGGCTGTACAAGAAGGAATTATCTCACAAAAGACTGCTCAACATCTTCAAGTCAGTGATCCACAAAAACAGATTCTGTATTTGTTACCTAAAATCCATAAATCTATTACTGCTCCCCCTGGGAGACCCATTGTGTCTGGACATGGATCCCTCACAGAACCTTTATCGGTTTTCCTAACATCATACCTTAAGCCATTACTGCCCATGGTCAGGGCTCGTATACAGGACACAACAGAATTTCTCAACATTATTGTTGATACACAATTAGATCCAGAATGGATAATGTGTACTTTAGATGTGAAATCTTTGTATACGAGTATCCCCCATTGGGCTGGCCTACAGGTGTTAGATTATTGGCTTCAAAGATCTGATCTCTATCCACCTGGATTTAACACCCTATTAGTATGTATGTCCGAGCATGTCCTCAATAAGAATGTTTTTTTCTTTCAGGGTGACTGCTATTGGCAACTAAGAGGTACAGCTATGGGGGCTTCTTTTGCCCCTATATATGCCGACCTCTTTATGGCATACCTGGAGGAATGTCTTATATATGATCCCTTGCATAATATCTATTTAGAGGAGATGGATATTTGGAGACGCTATCTTGATGATTGCTGGATGGTGTGGCGTGCGGATGCAGATTATCTGATGGAATTTGTGGAACATTTGAACAGCAATATTTGGGGTATTGAATTCTCAGTAACATATCATAAGTTAACTATTGACTTTTTGGATGTTACGATATATCGTAATGAGGACAATACCCTAAATACAAAAATACATAGGAAATATCCACAGTTTAACACGTTACTTCATTCCTCAAGTATGCACCCACGTCACACCATCCGCAACATTCCAAAATCACAATATTTACGTATTAAACGTATCAATTCGTCTCCGATAGATTATGAAGATGCTAAACAGGATTTAAATAGGAGATTTTTGGATAGAGGCTATCCATATAGGGACATTTCTAGAGCTAGGGTGTGGACAGATCAACAGCAGAGATCAGATCTTTTACAATATCAAAAGAAGGATGGTGTTAAGGGAGATACCATTAGATTCATCACTACTTTTGGGAAAAATCACCAACTTATTAGAAATGTGTTGAACAATAATTGGAACATACTTATGGCAAATGATCATCTTCGTCACATATTGACTGAACAATGTTCCATTTCCTACAGGAGGGGCAAAACTTTGGGTATGTTATTCTCCCACTATAAACATCGGGATAGTGGAGGTGCAACATATAGACAACTTACTATCACTGGGGATGAGCTTTTGGGGACCTTCCCTTGTGGCCATTGTTCCTCCTGTGGAAGTATAAATAAAATTAAAGAATTCTCTAGTGCCAATACTAGCAAGATATTTGATACTCGTATATTTGCAAATTGTTCAACTAGTTGGGTGATTTACCTAGCCACATGTCATTGTCAGGCTTTTTATGTTGGCAAAACCTCACGGTCTCTTAGAATCCGAATAGGAGAACATCGTAGTGATATTTGTAATCACAAAATCAGTAATGCCCTGTATCAACATACTATTAAGCATTCATCTGCTAAATTTATATTCACTGTTATTGACAAAGTACAGGGAAATAGACAAAATCAGTTAGGTTGGCAGAGTATTCTTAGCAAGAAAGAAAAATACTGGATTATACACTTGGGAGCCCTTTTTTCACCTGGATTAAATGACCATTTATAAATTACTATATATATTTATATGGTATCCAACACCATATCTTGGCTATATTATTATGTTGATTTAGTACTATTTATGCACAGTTTGTGTATTTTTATTCACAACATATGTTTTTTGGAAGTGCATTTTCTTTAATGAATGTTCTGTATAATTTAAGTTAGCAGTTTATTGCTAGCCATTTGTCTATTGGCTAAGCAATTATATAAATATGGAGTCTGTTGAATGGAGTTATGATAGTTATTTTTCCTCACTGAAGAAGGTATTTTACCGAAACTAGTTTGAGGCATGTATTTTTCATATTCATGGTGATGAGAGTGTGATTTAGTGTCTTTGACACTATATTTAAATCAATAAAGCCTTGGGGACCGTTTGCTGGCTTTTGTTTGTTCCTGTTCTGTTGTTGGGCCGTGCAAGCTTGAACGTGCATGGGTTAGTGTGTCACTTAACTGTAGCTCTGCGCCACTCAGTGGGCACGAAACCTGAGGTGAGGCTATGATTAAACATGACACTTAGGTGAGGTGCCAGTTCATATTGTAGTTCATGTAGTACACAGCCCGGGATGTCATCTGGTCCCATGGATGCTGTATTCTTGGCTTTAGAGAGTGCGTTTTGTACCTGTGTGGCCGTTATTACTGGAATTTGGCAATCTTCTGGTATTGAGATGGGCCATTTAGGGGGTGAGAGGGGGGTGAAGTTGGCACTGAATCGATCTGCCAGGATACTGGCAATATCCTTCGGATCAGTATATTTAATGCCATTCTGTTTTAGCTCAGAGCAGATCTGAGCATTGCCATTTAGATTCTTGACATAGTTATAGAATGCTTTGTGTTTGTCTTTGGAATCTTTGGCAATTTTATTTTCGTAACTAGCTTTGGAGGATTTTATGAGGCATCTCAGTTTCTTACTGAGGCTAGTAAGGGAGTTTTTTGCATCCTGGGATTTTCCTCTTTTCTGCAAAAGTTTCTTCCTTTTGTTGTAAAGTTTGTTTATGGCAGGGGACCACCAGATTGGCTTTCTTTTTTTGGATGAGAGCATTTTGGTTCTATTTGGGATGGCACGATTCATGCATGAGTGGATGTGCTCGTACAGTGCCTTAGTGTAGGATTCAGCAGTTGAACTTTCAGTTCCCATCTGCATGGGTGTCATGAAGTTTGTCACTTCTGACATGAGTAGCATGAAGTTGGCTTTGGAGAAGTTTTTTATGGTGGTTTCTTTACTGGGGGGTGGGGGTGGGATGTGGATGTTAAGGGTGATTAGCTTATGGTCAGACCTGACTAACGAGGGGTGACCATAGGTATGGAGCATTGATTTCCCATGTTGGTAATGACCAGGTCTAGGATATTGGAGCCCCTGGTGGGACTATGGATTAGTTGATCCAGGGCGTTGGGATTTATGAATTCCAAGAACCGTTGCGCAAAGGTGTTGGGACATGAGTAGTTTTCCCAGTTAATGGCAGGGTAGTTAAAATCACCCAGTATTAGGGTGTTTGGTTCTATCTTAATATTTTCCAGTATGTTTAGAAAGGTGTAGTGAGAATCTTGGGGTATGGTGGGGGATCTGTAGCAAGCTACAATTTGGATTGCAGTCTTACCTAGTGTTAGTTGCACTTGGAAAATTTCAGACACATTGTGTTGGCCAACTAGCCTGGTGGTGTGAATATCCTTGGTGAATATTGACACTCCTCCACCTTTAGTGTTTCGGTCCTGGTTTGGTGGCCGAAACGTGTGGTAAGAGTTGTAGCCTGGTATTGCAGGGGTGCTCTCTGGAGCCTTGAACCAGGTCTCAGTTACTGCACAGTTATCGATGTTCTCCATTTTTAGGAGTGCCTCGAGAGAGTGCATTTTGAGGTTTAGACTTCTAGTATTGAGTAGCATTACCTTCAGATTTTGCATGCTTGTACCTGTTACGGTGGTGGTTTTGTCCTTTGAAGTTTGCCTAAAAAAGGCACTATAGGGGTGGCAAGAGCCTTAGCCAGTAACCTGAATCCCAGGGGCGACAGGTGCATACCATCTCTGGCAAAGCATCATGGTCTGTCAATCATGTCATCCCAGGCAGACAGATACTGGATCCCCTTTGAATGACACCATAAGCTTAGCCAATTGTTGAAGTCAATCATTTTATCCTTATATTGTGGTATCATTCTGGGCGAAGGCAGGATGCTACTCAGGGCTAGGGTCATACCTGCCTGGGCCACATGATCTGAGAGCTCTTCCATGTCTCTTTTCATGTAGTCCAGGGAGGTACATCTCAAGTCATTCACTCCAACATGGACAATGACAGAGTCATATTTGTACTTGTTGTGGAGTGACTTGAGTGCATGCGTTATGTGGTGGATCCTGGCACCCGACAGGCAGCTGACTGTAATTTTCTCCTTATTCAACCTGGTGAGAAGGACATCAGTGTGCCGGACTATAGAGTCACCTATGACTAAAGTGTTAGGTACATTGTCTTGCCTTAGGGGCTGTTGCTGGGTGGCACACTGGTGTTGTGAACTATGTGACACATTGGTTGTGATTGGTGTTTGTTTGCGTTTCAGCTTCAGAGGTCTTTGTTGCTTGGGCAGGTTACAGTTAAGGGTCTCTGCATATGTGGATTTAGTGTTGCTATATGTGGTGTGACAGAGCAAGATGCAGAGCACAGGAAGAAATGGAAACAGGTGATCCACTGTGGCGACCCCTAATGGGAACAGATGAAAAAAGATGATGATGATGTTGTAAATAAATAAACAAATGTGTTTTAGCATGTGAACAAAAATAATCACAAGGGCTTTGGAGAGGCATAATAACCCCCCAGTGATTTTACAAATGTGACAAATTACTGAAATTGTAGCTTTAATCTTTTACCTGTTATGTGCAAATATTCAGTCTAGGTTGTAAAACTGTTGTATGTTTCATTTGAACATTGTAAATGCTAACAATTTTATCATGTTAGACTTGTAAATACATTCTACTTCTTTGCTTTTATCAGTTTTTACTGTAGTAATGTGTTTGTGGTGATTTTTTTTTGCTGTAACTGTATGTTTGTCTTGCACTGCCTGACTAAGGTAACGAATGAAAATATTCCAAAGACCTGTCCACCTACTTTGTTAATGAATGTACTAAATAAATAAAATGGTTACCTAAGTTGCTCTTTTGTCTGCAGCTTTCATCCTGACATTCTCACCAGCAAAAAGTCTGTAGCTATGTCTCCTGCGTGCACAAGTATCTGCACGTCCAGAGGACATGGTGGATGTCCAAGGCTAAGCAATGCCAGCACTGATGAAAATGATGTCCTGCTACAGACACTCAGGATCTTTGGGTGGCAAATGTTGGGGAAATGATATACTGACCAAACTTTATCAGACTAAGTGGGTGTGCAGATGGTGCTCAATGGCAACACTCCAGAGGTGAAATCGTACACTGCAGCAATGTTGTACGCATGACACTTATACAATACTCACTGCAGCAATGTTGTACGCATGACACCAATACAATACTCACTGCAGCAATGTTGTACGTATGACACAGATACAATACTGACTGCAGCTTTGTTGTACACATGACAATGATATGATATTCACTGTAGCAGTATTGTATACACGACACAGATATGATTCTCTAAAAAGCAATGTTGTACACATG
The DNA here is from genome assembly GCF_019279795.1 of Protopterus annectens. Lineage (NCBI taxonomy): Eukaryota > Metazoa > Chordata > Ceratodontiformes > Protopteridae > Protopterus > Protopterus annectens. The sequence goes on along the minus strand of NC_056726.1, from coordinate 1,515,836,670 downwards.
ACATGGACGCAATACCTACTACAGCTACATTGTATGCTCAACACTGTACTCAATGCAGCAATGTTGTATGCATGACACTGATATGATACTCAATGTAGCAGTTTTGTACACCTGATATTGATATGATATTCAATGCAGCAATGTTGTACGCATGACACTGATATGATATTCAATGCAGCAATGTTGTACGCACGACACTGATATGATATTCAATGCAGCAGTGTTCTATGTGTGACACTGATATGATATTCAATGCAGCAATGTTGTACGCATGACACTGATATGATATTCAATGCAGCAATGTTGTACACATGACACCGATATGATATTCAATGCAGCAATGTTGTACGCATGACACTGATATGATATTCAATGCAGCAATGTTGTACGCACGACAGTGATAAGATACTGAATGCAAGCAGTTTTGTCTTCATAACACTGATATGATATTCCATGCCAAATCAAAGGCAAGGTTTGTACAGCGGAGAGGTCAGCCATAAGGAGGGGGCTCTGAGCAGGAAAAGACACTGATGTTGGCATCCATGCAGAGGCTGTTGATAATGATAATGAGTGACCGTTGGATTCATCCCAGGCGGACGTAATGCTGCCTCTGTTTTTCTTAACTTATGATGGTCACCTGTCCAGATTAGAGGTTAAAGGGGTGGCCTCTCTCAAAGAAGAATGTGTAGCTGTACAATGTAATTGCTCACTGTCCTCAGTGGGGATCAGAGTTACCCATGGCTGCAAGCATCAGTGATGTACCTTTTCAGTGTGCTCTCAGGGACAGCAGCAATTGAATGCACCACATTTGCTTTAACTGCCCATCATCTCAGTACTAAATCCATCCATCTAAAGTGACCCCCCCAAACCATGTGTCTTGAGGCATGCAGTGTTTATATCATGCTGTGCTAGACCCCACATGTTGAGGCCACACCGTACATCACACTTCTGTCCTACATCACACATGAGTGAGGGTGGAGTGTCACAGTTATCATCATGTCAGCTCTCTGTGACACTGCACTGTCACATTCTACCTGTCAAGGCCCATAGATTTAGACCTGATGTTGCTGCATCACCTATGCTGACATACATTGTGTCATCAATGTATGGGGGAGTATTCAGCTGGATATTGTTCTTTTTCTGCCTCACTTTCTTCAGCTGGTGATGTTGTTTTGCCTTCTGTACCACTTACGTTTCCACACCTTCTTACTGTTACCCATACCATGGGGCTAGCCTGCCTTTTCCCTGTAAAGGGTCATACAGGAGTGCTCCCCTTAGCCAGACATATCAATGCAGTGCAACACTCATTTGGTGATGCCAGTTTTTTTGTGCATTGTGTTGTACTGGAGTTCAGCAGTGATCATTTGGCTTCCATATAGGTGTCACTTCCAAGGCTCTAGCAGATACATAGCAAAATCCTATACATAGCCACATACTTTTAAATTAAGTACAATGCATGCACTTTCAAACTAGATGGGCCTGTGGAATATTACTTTGGTGGAAGCAGCTATATAGATGTATGCTATATAAATGAATCATGGGAACTATGCAGATGCTTTACAGACACATTAGTGATAATCATATGTGCATCACATGTTGTCTAGCTGTTGAGGGTATGGAAACCTTTCTTGTTTATATAAGTCTGTGATTTTGGCCTAGGTGTGATCTTTATTGCAGCATGTGTACAAGCAATTATACCCAGTAGTCCCTGTAGGTGAACAATGTCCTAGAAGCCACTTACAGTAGTGATTCTCCCTCTGATATGGTAGGCAGCCAAATGTGTTCATCCATGTTTCGAAAAAAATTTGCTTTGAGTTAGATAACTAAGAAATATCTAACATGTCTCCTGCTGGTCTCTAAAAGGTCCATGAAACTAGCATAGCAATTGCTGTTCATACTTATGGCCTGCAGAGAGATACAAAGGCCTCATATGCCTTTACATTCTGTATGTAATCTATATATGTCAAGCAAATGCCATGTAATATCCCAATCTAACCAGAGTTCATCAATAATCTCTTTGCCGATTACATCATAGAACATTACCCATTGCTGCCTATGCATACAGTGGAAAGTGTCAACATTAATAGTGACAATATGTTGCTACATGATTACTGCATGACTACTGTGTGATTACTGCACGATTACTGCATGATTACTGTGTGATCACTGTATGATTACTGCATGATTATTGTGTGCTTACTGCATGATTATTGTGTGCTTACTGCATGATTTTTGCATGATTACTGCATGATTACTATGTAATTACTGTGTGATTACTGTATAATTACAGCTTGATTACTGTATGATTACTGTGTGATTACTGCGTGACTGCAGCTTGATTACTGCATGATTACTGTGTTATTACTGCATGATTGCTGTGTGATTGCTATGTGATTACTGTATAATTACTGCATGATTATTGCGTGATGACTGTTATTACTGAGTGATTACTGTGTGATTACTGCATGAGTACTGTGTGATTACTGCATGAGTACTGCGTGATTACTGTGTGATTACTGCATGATTACTGTGTGACTACTGCTTGATTACTGTGTGATTACTGCATGATTACTGTATGATTACTGCTGAACAGAAAACAGCCAAGTCCAACAGATGGTGAAAAAAAACTTTGGTAACCACCACGGAAAAATAACTGTTAAAATCTTCTCTTTAATAAACTCAAATAAAATGAATTCCGATAAGTCCAACAGACTGTCAAAAACATGAACTTTAATTCTTAAAATAACAAATAAAAACTGTAAGCACTTTCAGGATAACCCTTCTTCAGACAATACAACAATATATATAAAATCCACTTATATATTACTATTTAAAATTGTTCAAGCAATCATTTCACTACCTGCGTCTTTCTTAAGGCTGGTTTTAAAGGTATAGCTGTGTTCAATCCTGGTAAGTGATTCGCTGCTAATTCTATTATCCATTGCAGCTCCTTACGTTCAGTGAAATTCACTATACCCACCCCCCTCTCTTATTAATGCAGGTAATCTGTATAACCCTAAAATGAAATATATGTTCTGGATTTTTCGATATATGTAAATATAAGGCATTACATTCATCTTCTTGCCTAATGCTTGACATATGATGAAGTATTCTAGTTTTTAACTTACAATTAGTTTTACCCACATAAAAACTGGGGCAGGATTGACACACCACTAAATATACCACATTTGCTGTGTGACAGTCAATATATAACTTAAAAACACACTTCCTCTTAGTGACAGGATGTTCAAAATAACTCCCATCGCTAATCACTGAGCATACTTTGGAGTGCCTGCAGGGAAAAGTACCTATTCTATCAGAAATTAGTTCTTTTTTAACCTTCATGCTACGTTCTCTACACAACACATCTTTTAAATTACTACTATGTCTAACCCCAAAACTTGTTTTTTCTTCTAATAGACATTTCAGTTCATCTTCACTTAACAAAATCTTCCAGTTTTGTTTAATTATTTGACAAATGCCATTGATGTTATTACTGTAACTCAGCATAACGCTAGGTCAAGAAGTTGGTTTTGTTCGTATATTATTTTCCTTCCTTTGGACCTATTGGACCTAGAACTAGTAAACCATGGTTTGGCTCTACCTGTTCTCTCTTTTCGCTATCTCAAGTCCTTCTTCCATTATTTTATATGTATATCCCTTCTGTTCCATATGTTTATGAAGGGTTTCTAATTAATTTTCAAACACAGCTTCCTCAGTACATATTCTTGATATGCGTAAACCCTGCCCCACTACTATATTTTTAAAAGTGCATCAACGATGCCTGCTGGAGAAAAATAAAAGTAATGATTACTCCAGCAAGCTTTCCTGTGTAAGGAAGTTGTTAAACTACCTATCATTCTGTACATGATCTATATATGTCAACCAAATACCATGTAATATCCCGATCTAACCAGAGTTCATCAATAATCTCTTTGCTGAAGACATCAGAGAACATTACCCAATGCAGATACTATTTCCATTGCTGCCTATGCATACAGTGGAAAGTCTCAACATTAATAGTGACAAGATGTTGCTGCATGATTACTGCATGAGTACTGTGTGAATACTGCATGATTACTGCGTGATTACTTTGTGATTACTGCATGATTACTGTGATTACTGCATGATTACTGCATTACTGCATGATAACTGCGTGATTATTGTACTGCATTACATCTTGATTACTGTAGGATTACTGTGTGATTACTGCATGATTACTGTGTGATTACTGCATGAATACTGCATGATTACTGTGTGATTACTGCATGGATACTGCATGATTACTGTGTGATTATTGCATGATTACTGCGTGATTACTGTGTAATTACTACATGATTACTGCATGATTGCTGCGTGTTTTTGTCAGTCAATAAAGGAGTATTTTGATGTTACTTTGGAGTTTCTGGACGTGGTGTTGGTGAAACATTTTTTATATTAGGAAGACAGCCTTTATTGAAACCGAACTACCGTTTTAATTGTTGGTGCATTTGTACTTGTGAGCGATTACTGTATGATTACTGTGTGATTACTGCATGATTACCGTGTGATTACTGTGTGATTACTGTGTGATTACTGCATGATTACTACAAGATTACTGTGTGATTACTGGTTGATTACTGTGTGATTACTGTGTGATTACTGTGTGATTACTGCGTGATTACTGTGTGATTACTGCAAGATTACTGAATGAGTACTGCATGATTACTGCATTGTTGCTACATGATTGCTGTTGTGAAGCTAGGTGCATTTGATGCATGTGTTTCTGATATTTTTGGCATGTTTTGTCTTTTATAATCTATCACAAACTGCTGTGCAATTTCTACTACATATCACAATTCATCTGTCTTCTTGCTTTATTTGGTGTGAAAACCCAAACAGTGCAGGAGACACAACAGCAGTATATTTTTTAAGATATCATGGATTCATTACATACATTCACTTCACAGAGTCTCATATCTCACTAGCTCATACATAAAAGTTCAGGTGCACATATTCTTGTAATGAATGTCTCAACTTACAAGACAGGAACAACACAATCAAATGTTTTTTGAAGAGAATAAGCTCCCTGCTCCTCTGTACTCTCAATTTTTTTATTCTCATTTTGAGGTTGTCACACTGTGAAGGAACATGATGAGTAATAGGTAACGTGATGATTATGTCCTGTTTTCTCCATGATGCACTAACCAAGTGCCACCCAAAATTAGCTAATAAATAATGTGAAAACTTGTTCTAAAGATGAATGACCAATAAAGTAGTAACACATGACAACCCAAGCTATTAAGATTAAGTACATGCAAATCGAGTTCAGATGCTCAGAGCAACAGTCTGTTAGCCAATATCACTACAGTGCAAACTTCAGCATATTCTGTTGCAAGCAGGGTGTTAGACTAAGAAGGGAGAAATTATAGATGTTTAGAGAACCAAGATTTTCCAGAGAGTTTCTGAAATGGTAGTCAGTACAGTAAAAGTTGTAAAGGGTCAATTGCTTAAAGACAGTAGGGCCTGGTTGTACAAGCAAATACAGCAGGCAAGGCTTGATGGCATCTTCTTCTTTCGGCTTTTCCCAATTAGAGGTCACCACAGCAGATCATCTGTCTGCTCATGATTGGCAGTGGAGTTTTACGGTGTCGAGTTGCCAGCCCGGTACTCAACCTTCCACAGAAGGCACACACTCACATCTAGGGCCAATTTAGAGTGTCTAATCCACTTACTGCATGTCTTTGGGATGTGGGAGGAAACCAGAGCACCCGGAGGAAACCCACGTGACCACAGGGAGGACATGTAGACTCTACACAGAAGGCACCCCAGCCGAGAATCGAACCAGAGAACCTCTTGCTGTGAGGTGGCAACGCTAACCGCTGCACCACCGTGGCCACCCACGCTTGATGACATATGCAAATTAAAAGAATCTTGAGGTTATGCTCAAGTAATCTGTGCTGCCTGCTCATCACTATCCTGTCTAAATGTGTGGCACTGAAGTCAAGAGAAATAAACTGTGTGATCCCTTCTACTCACACCCATCACAGCTGCCATTTATAGAAATACTTGGCTAGATATCTCCAGTAACAATTTTGCCTGTTATTTACAGTTCAGGTAATTTTTGCCAGCTGGAGATAGCAGGGAGTCCCAGTCCCCTGTTCTACCTATCCCTGCAAGGAAATGCATTATGGTTACAAAAAACTAATGGACTTGGCAAAATGTACAAAATGTCCTACTTTCTCAAATTTCTTTTGCTGTTGATAGTTCCCTCTGGCGTTCAATCTCGTATCTAGTCGCTAAAAGGGAACTCATTATTCTTTCCTCAGTGTGCGAATAAAAGCGTATCTCGATGAAACGTTTTAGGAACCTCTTGTCCTCAACATTGTTAAGAGAATTCCTGCAGTCATATATAGTTTTTTAATCTTTTGATGAATATTGAGGTTATTTATATGTAATACATTGAAAGGGGGAACTTTCCCTTTTTCCATGTTGCAGTGACAAGGTATTATTTATAGTAGATAAGAGAGTACAGGGTTCAAGCCTCTCTGCCTGAAGGTGTAAGGGGCCTTTCCAACATGCAAAAAGCATGTCTTTGAATTCTAATTTAAATGTATATATATATATATATATATATATATATATATATATATATATATATATATATATATTTATTTTATTTATTTTATTTATTTATTTTTCATTTGTTGACCGGGGTTGTATGACTGAGCTGAAGAGCCCTATTTGAGCGGAGGCCCAGGGAGAAAAGCTCCAACATATTATACAATTTTCACTAAAAATTAGCATTAAACAACAATGTTACATGATTATTACAAGGCATTGAATAGCAATACTATGTTATACAGTGTCAGTAATCAGGAGTATAGCAAATATTTCACAATGTATATAGATATATATAGCTAGGTAGCTATAGCAATTGATCTATCTGTAATCTCTATCTATAATTTAAATGGGATTCAAATGCTTGTCTGTTGTACAGATATTGTAGAATAAATAGAATCATATTCCACATATTACTGCATAGTGAGCCAGTCACCACCCTGTTCTAGTTAAAATCCAGCTGGGCTATAAGAAGCCAGAATACAAAGTGGACTCTTTCATGACATATTACATCCTTGAAGGGTGCATTAAAGCAGTCCCATTTCTTTACTTTTTTTTCCCTTAACACCCTTTAGTTATAAATACTCTAGAAACATTCTTAGGTATCAGGACTAAGATCACCAGTCAGCTAATAATGCATTTTGGCAATAACTAGAATACCCTATAATAGCAAGGCATCGGTCATTCCTCACTCATAAATCACTGACCCTCACGGATACAAAAAAGTAAGAGTAACAACTAAGTCATTAACCTAAATCTGCTTACAAACTGCTTGGACAGCCTGGAGAAAAAAGTGCAAGGAGGGGAAATACCAAATCAACGTGAAACTATTCACCTTTTAAAAAATGTGAAAAACTCACTTCTCACTTATTCTGGACATCACTAGGATCCTGAACTATAATCATGAAAAATGAATGATAATATGTCATGAGAAGAATGAGGAAGAACCACAATGTATGGAAAAAGGGTTAAGCAAATATCACAAAGTACAGGAGCCTGGCTTATGCTGGATCCCACAGTATGATGCAGGATTAAGGATATAAACATCTGTCAGGGCAACATTAAGGAAGAACCATAAACTCTGAGGGCAGGGTTAGAGAAGAGCCGTATGGTAGGAGGTGGACATTAAGGAATAAACACAATTTATGGGAACTAGGCAAGAAAGAATTAAAAATATAGGGCATGTTTAAGGAATAAGTATGACTCTTGGGGACAAGGGGAAGAAGGTACTGCAGTTTAGGGGTTGCAGACTGAAGGTGGGGTGTTGGCCTAATGGTTAAGATGTTTACCTTACAAACAGAACAGGCAAGGTGTGAGTATCACTTTTGAGAAGTACGGCTAGGCTTAAAAAGCTCCCCAAGGGTTATTATCCAAGTGATCACCTACACAAATCTGCGAGAATCACAATCAGTTAGTGCAGGATCAAGAAAAAACACAGTCTGTGAGAGTATGTGTAAGGATTAATTAGAATGCATGGGTTAGGCAGCGGTATAAAGAAACTGCAATGGACGCAAGGAATGCAAATTAACCACAATCAATATGGTCAGAGTAAGAAAGCACTCCAATCTACTGGAGCAGGATAAGGAAGAACCAAGTTAGATACCGCAACATAAATAACATAACAGAGTGCAAGGGACGAACCAAGTTAGATACCGCAACATAAATAACATAACAGAGTGCAAGGGACGAAACAAGTTAGATACCGCAACATAAATAACATAACAGAGTGCAAGGGACGAACCAAGTTAGATACCGCAACATAAAAAACGTAACAGAGAGCAAGGGAGGAACCAAGTTAGATACCGCAACATAAATAACATAACAGAGTGCAAGGGACGAACCAAGTTAGATACCGCAACATAAATAACGTAACAGAGTGCAAGGGATGAACCAAGTTAGATACCGCAACATAAATAACATAACAGAGAGCAAGAGAAGAACCAAGTTAGATACCGCAACATAAATAACGTAACAGAGAGCAAGGGACGAACCAAGTTAGATACCGCAACATAAATAACATAACAGAGAGCAAGGGACGAACCAAGTTAGATACCGCAACATAAATAACATAACAGAGTGCAAGGGAAGAACCAAGTTAGATACCGCAACATAAATAACGTAACAGAGAGCAAGGGAAGAACCAAGTTAGATACCGCAACATAAATAACGTAACAGAGTGCAAGGGACGAACCAAGTTAGATACCGCAACATAAATAACATAACAGAGTGCAAGGGACGAACCAAGTTAGATACCGCAACATAAATAACATAACAGAGAGCAAGGGAAGAACCAAGTTAGATACCGCAACATAAATAACATAACAGAGTGCAAGGGACGAACCAAGTTAGATACCGCAACATAAATAACGTAACAGAGAGCAAGGGAAGAACCAAGTTAGATACCGCAACATAAATAACATAACAGAGTGCAAGGGAAGAACCAAGTTAGATACCGCAACATAAATAACATAACAGAGAGCAAGGGAAGAACCAAGTTAGATACCGCAACATAAATAACATAACAGAGTGCAAGGGACGAACCAAGTTAGATACCGCAACATAAATAACGTAACAGAGTGCAAGGGAAGAACCAAGTTAGATACCGCAACATAAATAACATAACAGAGTGCAAGGGACGAACCAAGTTAGATACCGCAACATAAATAACATAACAGAGTGCAAGGGACGAACCAAGTTAGATACCGCAACATAAATAACGTAACAGAGTGCAAGGGAAGAACCAAGTTAGATACCGCAACATAAATAACGTAACAGAGTGCAAGGGAAGGACCAAGTTAGATACCGCAACATAAATAACATAACAGAGTGCAAGGGACGAACCAAGTTAGATACCGCAACATAAATAACGTAACAGAGTGCAAGGGACGAACCAAGTTAGATACCGCAACATAAATAACGTAACAGAGTGCAAGGGAAGAACCAAGTTAGATACCGCAACATAAATAACGTAACAGAGTGCAAGGGAAGGACCAAGTTAGATACCGCAACATAAATAACATAACAGAGTGCAAGGGACGAACCAAGTTAGATACCGCAACATAAATAACATAACAGAGTGCAAGGGAAGAACCAAGTTAGATACCGCAACATAAATAACGTAACAGAGTGCAAGGGAAGAACCAAGTTAGATACCGCAACATAAATAACATAACAGAGTGCAAGGGAAGAACCAAGTTAGATACCGCAACATAAATAACATAACAGAGTGCAAGGGACGAACCAAGTTAGATACCGCAACATAAATAACATAACAGAGTGCAAGGGACGAACCAAGTTAGATACCGCAATATAAATAACATAACAGAGAGCAAGGGAAGAACCAAGTTAGATACCGCAACATAAATAACATAACAGAGTGCAAGGGACGAACCAAGTTAGATACCGCAACATAAATAACGTAACAGAGAGCAAGGGAAGAACCAAGTTAGATACCGCAACATAAATAACATAACCGAGAGCAAGGGAAGAACCAAGTTAGATACCGCAACATAAATAACATAACAGAGTGCAAGGGAAGAACCAAGTTAGATACCGCAACATAAATAACGTAACAGAGTGCAAGGGAAGAACCAAGTTAGATACCGCAACATAAATAACATAACAGAGTGCAAGTGACGAACCAAGTTAGATACCGCAACATAAATAACGTAACAGAGTGCAAGGGACGAACCAAGTTAGATACCGCAACATAAATAACATAACAGAGTGCAAGGGAAGAACCAAGTTAGATACCACAACATAAATAACATAACAGATTGCAATGGAAGAACCAAGTTAGATACCGCAACATAAATAACATAACAGAGTGCAAGGGAAGAACCAAGTTAGATACCGCAACATAAATAACATAACAGAGTGCAAGGGACGAACCAAGTTAGATACCGCAACATAAATAACGTAACAGAGTGCAAGGGAAGAACCAAGTTAGATTCAGCAACATAAATAATGTAACAGAGTGCAAGGGAAGGACCAAGTTAGATGCATAACACATAAATAACATAACAGAGTGCAAGGGATGAACCAAGTTAGATACCGCAACATAAATAACATAACAGAGTGCAAGGGAAGAACCAAGTTAGATACCGCAACATAAATAACGTAACAGAGTGCAAGGGAAGAACCAAGTTAGATACCGCAACATAAATAACGTAACAGAGTGCAAGGGAAGAACCAAGTTAGATACCGCAACATAAATAACATAACAGAGTGCAAGGGAAGAACCAAGTTAGATACCGCAACATAAATAACATAACAGAGTGCAAGGGACGAACCAAGTTAGATACCGCAACATAAATAACATAACAGAGTGCAAGGGACGAACCAAGTTAGATACCGCAACATAAATAACATAACAGAGAGCAAGGGAAGAACCAAGTTAGATACCGCAACATAAATAACATAACAGAGTGCAAGGGACGAACCAAGTTAGATACCGCAACATAAATAACGTAACAGAGAGCAAGGGAAGAACCAAGTTAGATACCGCAACATAAATAACATAACAGAGAGCAAGGGAAGAACCAAGTTAGATACCGCAACATAAATAACATAACAGAGTGCAAGGGAAGAACCAAGTTAGATACCGCAACATAAATAACGTAACAGAGTGCAAGGGAAGAACCAAGTTAGATACCGCAACATAAATAATGTAACAGAGTGCAAGTGACGAACCAAGTTAGATACCGCAACATAAATAACGTAACAGAGTGCAAGGGACGAACCAAGTTAGATACCGCAACATAAATAACATAACAGAGTGCAAGGGAAGAACCAAGTTAGATACCACAACATAAATAACATAACAGAGTGCAATGGAAGAACCAAGTTAGATACCGCAACATAAATAACATAACAGAGAGCAAGGGACGAACCAAGTTAGATACCGCAACATAAATAACATAACAGAGTGCAAGGGACGAACCAAGTTAGATACCGCAACATAAATAACGTAACAGAGAGCAAGGGAAGAACCAAGTTAGATACCGCAACATAAATAACATAACAGAGTGCAAGGGACGAACCAAGTTAGATACCGCAACATAAATAACGTAACAGAGTGCAAGGGAAGAACCAAGTTAGATACCGCAACATAAATAACGTAACAGAGTGCAAGGGAAGAACCAAGTTAGATACCGCAACATAAATAACATAACAGAGTGCAAGCGAAGAACCAAGTTAGATACCGCAACATAAATAACGTAACAGAGTGCAAGGGACGAACCAAGTTAGATACCGCAACATAAATAACATAACAGAGAGCAAGGGAAGAACCAAGTTAGATACCGCAACATAAATAACATAACAGAGTGCAAGGGACGAACCAAGTTAGATACCGCAACATAAATAACATAACAGAGTGCAAGGGACGAACCAGGTTAGATACCGCAACATAAATAACATAACAGAGAGCAAGGGAAGAACCAGGTTAGATACCGCAACATAAATAACATAACAGAGTGCAAGGGACGAACCAAGTTAGATACCGCAACATAAATAACATAACAGAGTGCAAGGGACGAACCAAGTTAGATACCGCAACATAAATAACATAACAGAGTGCAAGGGACGAACCAAATTAGATACCGCAACATAAATAACGTAACAGAGAGCAAGGGACGAACCAAGTTAGATACCGCAACATAAATAACATAACAGAGTGCAAGGGACGATCCAAGTTAGATACCGCAACATAAATAACATAACAGAGTGCAAGGGACGAACCAGGTTAGATACCGCAACATAAATAACATAACAGAGATCAAGGGAAGAACCAGGTTAGATACCGCAACATAAATAACATAACAGAGAGCAAGGGAAGAACCAGGTTAGATACCGCAACATAAATAACATAACAGAGTGCAAGGGACGAACCAAGTTAGATACCGCAACATAAATAACATAACAGAGTGCAAGGGAAGAACCAAGTTAGATACCGCAACATAAATAACATAACAGAGAGCAAGGGACGAACCAAGTTAGATACCGCAACATAAATAACATAACAGAGAGCAAGGGACGAACCAAGTTAGATACCGCAACATAAATAACATAACAGAGTGCAAGGGAAGAACCAAGTTAGATACCGCAACATGAATAACGTAACAGAGAGCAAGGGACGAACCAAGTTAGATACCGCAACATAAATAACATAACAGAGTGCAAGGGAAGAACCAAGTTAGATACCGCAACATAAATAACGTAACAGAGAGCAAGGGACGAACCAAGTTAGATACCGCAACATAAATAACATAACAGAGTGCAAGTTCACAAAGGAACACAGAAAATTTGCCCTGGTGTCAAAATGTTTCCCATTTTTCTAAATTTCATCATGATTAGCCTTACACTATGAAGGTAGATAGTTGCAGTCTTGTGAAATCATTATGTTCATGAGCTTCTAGGTATCATAAAAGGTATCTTTGCCATGTAAATTTCTGTGATGGATTAAAACCACAGCAATGGTATCCAAATGTATGCAAAACACCATCAGACTCATTCATACACTCCCTTTCTCCCCTTTTTTTCTCATGTCGCTGGGGAGTTGCATCAGCTGTTGCTATCTCTCTCGATTCAGTGCCTCTCTTTCCTGCTGTCTTACACACTCATGCATGACCTTCCCAGGTCTTCTTTCACACAATCCATCCATCTCTTTGCTGGATGCCTTTATTTTCTCTTGCCTTCTTCCTGTCTGTCTGAAATCTTCTTCACCAAATTGTATTCTGCTTTCCGGCACATGTGCCCAAACCACCAGAATCTTAATCTTTGACCTCCTTTGCAATGGGAGCTTTTGTGCTTCTGCTCTGATGTCCTCATTTCTGCATCTGTCTCACTGTGTACATCCTAGTGCCTGTCTCAGATACTTCATCAGCTCTAGCTTCCTCAGTTGTTCGGCCTTCACTGCCCAGGTTTCTGCCCCATATAGTAGTACTGGTTGGCAGGAGCCCCCCTGACTCTAGCTTTGACCTCCTCATTTAAACTTCCCATCTCCTCAATCCCCCCCCTCCAGATACTTAAAGCAGTTAACCTGCTCTACTCTTTTCCCCACTATAACAATTTTCAGTTTTTTTTTATATCCCCATTTGCTGCCATTACAATTGTCTTACCTGTATTCACTTTCATTCCATGTGCCTTCAGTTTTGCATTCCATTCCCCTATCATTTGCTGAAGTTATTTTTCAGGATCTTCCTGTAATACCACATCATCTGTATCAGCAGCTTTGTTGATCTGTCCCATATGAGCTGTTTGCTATTGTAGTCCATCATGAGTATGAACAGCAGTGGGCTCAAAGCAGAACCTGATACACACCCCCTCTCTCTTGAAACCTCTCTGTGAGTCCAAACACTGTTTGGGTTCCTGCACATAGTCTGCACTAATTCTATCAATGCTTCATAGGACTGCCCAAATCAACTATCTTGGGACATTGACATATGTTCTCTCAATGTCTAGAAATGTCCAAATGGACTCTCTCCTCATTTCTAGCTTATTTTCAACTATCTTACTTCAAACATCAGGTCAGTCATGCTACATCATCTTTCATCTTACTTTTTACTACTTTGCATATTCATATATCATGTCCAGAACGTTCATGCATTGTGGCAGGAGTTTGATCTCTCTATACTACCCACACTTGTGAATGTTTCCTTTGTTACTAGAAAAATGTAAACACACACAAGTAATAAAATTCCTCTTAGATAACAAACTGCTTACACCTACCCATCATGGCTTTACCACTACAGTACTACTATCCTTCATAGATACTGTTTACAAAGCCATGGACCAGGGTCAGTGTCCTAATAACACTCAACTAGAAACTGCCACTAACCTCAACTCCTATTTCATAGATACTATCAGCAAATTGACACTTCAAACCAGCCCCGACCCAAATGCTAACCCCAACCTTCCCACCTCTTCCAACTCCTCTCTTTCTCACTAAAATCAGTGTCCACTAACTACATTAGCTCCTTCCTTCTAAAGCTTAAACCTTGCACCCCTCCATTGATGATCTAGCACCTCTCTTTCTGCAGAAAGCTGCCCTCCCCATCTCCAGTCTTATTAACCAGTCCATCACCGAATCCAAAGTACCTCCTATCTGGAAACATTTCTATACCTTGCCCATCCAGAAGGGAGGCAACTCCTTTGAACTTGCCAATGTCAGGCCCTTGCAATTCTATCCTCCCTCTCTATAATTCTTGAAAATTGTGTACACAAACAAATCCTTCACTTTTTCCTACAAGGTAATCTAATTACTTCCACTCAACATGGCTTTCAACCTAAACATCGCACCTCCATCACTCTCATTTCCTTTATAAACCCAATATCCCAAGCCAGAGACCATAATAAACTGGTCGCATGCCTATTTCTTGATATCTCAGAGATATTTAACAATGTCTCCCACCCTCTCCTGCACAAACTCTCTGAACTAAATCTCTCTACTTCCACTATCTCCTGGTTCACCAGTTACCTCTGTGACCAGCTCCAGTCTGTCAAATGGCTCTCTGCTGCATCTCCTGCTCTGCCTGTCAAGATGAGTGTACTGCAAGGACCAATCCTTGGCCCATTACTGTTTAACATCTTTACCAATCTATTGTATACCTCATGCTCCCAGTCGTCACTGGTGCAATACACAGATGACTCCACAGTTATTTCCATAGCTGATTCCCTCTCGGACCTAAACACGCTGACATAGACTTAATTCTTATCCATTGAAAATGGGCTCACTAAGATCCAGCTTATTCTAAATCCCCCAAAAAACCTAAGCAACTACTTTTCACCCCCAAAAATGTGAACCATCTTAAATCTTCCTTTTCTGTATCATCCCTCAATAACACCCCTATCTCAGTCAAATTGCACACCAAACTATTAGGGGTCATCACTGATGACTGTCTCAAAGTTGATCTACATGTCCTAGGCAATACAAAGAAACCCCACCAAAAACTTGGACTCCTTTACAGGAACAAGAAATTTTTATCCAGTAAAGCTAAAAATTTCACTATCCCACGTCTAACACATACCCAACAGATTCTATTGCTCACAGATCCTTACTTACCTTCAAACCTTTCTTCTAACAAAACTTGAATCCACCTACAATAAAATTGCAAGATTCACAGCAGACCATTCCTACCACTCACACCACTGCCTTGCACTACACAAATTAAATAGGCTAGCATTTCCTCACCAGCAGCTTCTCTCTCAACTTCAAATAATTCATGCTGTATTATATCTGCCCTCTTTCTGTTCCAGCATTGCCTCAGTCTCACTCTACTCCCCTCCAAGGACCCTGTGAAGCTTTGAACAAAATATTCTCCACATCTACAAACCTAAAGCAAAAATAGGACAAAACTTGCACAGTTACTCCCCAGCCCAGTCCTGGAACAATCTTCCCTTAGACATTAGAAATACCAATCACCCTCTTAAATTCAAAACTGCTACTAAAGGCTATCGAAGCAGGATATGGTTCTTCCACTGTAACTACCCACATAAAGGATCACCCAATACTCATTACCTCAATCTGACCTATCCCCCTATATTTGTTCTACTTCAGTAATACTCTATAACTAATGTGTTCTGCCTTTATTTACAGCATTTATGCTGCACATCTTACTGAAGTACTCAAGACTTATTTTCTGATAGGACCGAACAGCTTGATTTTATTGATGTAATAATGTATATACTCTTTGATTTGTTAACCATGAACTTTTACTATGTATATTCACTTTAATTTTGTTGGAATTCCTGTTGTCATTTTTGTTTGAAATTGTAAGTGTGGAGCTTTTCTCCCTGGGCCGCCACTGAAAAAGGGCTTCAGCACAGTTGGACTAACTCGATCAACAAATGTCAAATAAAAAAATAAATACATGTCAGTAATATTACTAGACCTAGCAAGGGCCTTTGATACGGTGTCTTATTCTAAACTATTGCTACAACTCACTATAATGGGTTGCTCTCAAAGTAATCAAAATGTTTTTTCAACTATTTAACTGAGAGGCAACAATGTGTCAAAATGGAAAACTAGCCTATCCCAGTACCAGGTAAATAGTACAGGAGTCCCCCAAGAATCCATTCTTGGACCCCTGTTTTTCAATATATTCATTAGCAAACTTGATACCACCTCCCTCCAAAGCACAATTATCCAATATGCTAACAATGCCACTATTATCGCCACTTCCAACAACCCCGATCATCTCTTAACTGTTGGACAACATGTCCTTACCTCTATCAAAACATGGTTAAATGATGCACAGCTACTACTCAATCCAAGTAAAACTAAGCTTCTATTGTTCTCTCTAAAAACATTCACACATGATTTCAAAATATGTTCACAGAATAAAACTCAAATTGAAATAGTAACTCAGGCAAAATTACTAGGCATCACTATAGACAACCAACTCACCTTCGAACAAGAACAACACATCTGGCATAATCAAAAACACATATCAAACTTGGCAAACTTTACATAAACAGTTCATGGATGCTTCTTCTAAAATAACCCTTGCCAACACAGTCCTACTTCCTACTTTCCTATATGTGGCTCCTATTCTTAGTAATCTTCATAGAACTCTAAAGAACAAACTACAATTGTGCTATCACAAAATTGTCAAGTTTGTACCAAATCGGGCCACCATTGTGTTGCCCTAAAAAAACTAAACTGGCTAGAATTCCCTCACTACATGAATCTCGTGCAGCTATCTCTATCTCACAAAATAATCTACAATTCAGACAGCTGCCCTGCCCTGAAATCTATCTTGTTGCTTTGCATCCCACCAGAAACCTTCGCTCCACTAACAAACAATTCTTTGCAAGTGTATACACCTATCAAAAAGCTGGGCAAAGCCCCTACTCCCATGCCACTGGAAAATGATGGAATGCCCTACCTCCAGATATTAGTGCCATAAAATCCCTTAAGACCTACTAATTAACTCTGAAAGACTACTGCCTAAACACTGACATTTGCCCATGCTCCTAAGCATAAGCAAACTAATTTATTCTAATCCCCCAGACCCCCTTTTCCCCTCGCCTCCTCATATTGATCTTTTATTGTATCCAACAGCAGCTGCACTAGAGTCTATTATCTGTCGTATATCTTAAAGCTTTCATTATCCACCAATCAGTATTTACCAGCCTCCATTCTACCTGCCATTCTTGTTACACTATCCTCACCTATTTCTCACCTATATCTTGCTGCAATAATGCTCATCAACCTCCACCTTTCTCTCACTGTAATCTTTCCTCACTAGATCTTAAGCTAACTTTCCACACTAATCTCCCTTTTATATCTTTACCTCTCTACTAACCTCAAGCTTCTTGTAATACTAACTTTGAATTTCTTATTATACATCCGTCCTTATTACTTATAAGTCAAGATGATCCACAATTACTGACTGCTTAGTAATCAAGTCACTACTCTAAATTGATTTGTCAGCCAGTATTTCTACCATACACCATAAATAGTAAACTCACTTTGACTGTATAATTTTGATAATATTGTACTTTTAGTCTATGTTCTGTGAAATGCATGTTATGTGTATATAATAATATTGTTTTAACTTCTGTTGTCCATACATTGTACTGTGGAGCTTTTCTCCCAGGGCCTCCACTGAGTTTCTGACCTAGTCGAATGTTCCCGGTCACCAGACATCAATAAATAAACTGTTCTTGTACATTGGTATTAGCACGCTTACTCTCAAGTCATCTGAGACAAGCCCTTCTCTTCATACTGCTATGTGTAGCAGCTGGGACACGGCATAATGATCAAGGTGTTTGCCTTACAAATACAAGATGTGGGATTTGATTCTCAAATGAGATAATTGGCTAGGCTTAAAATGATCCACAAGGGCAGTTAGCCTAGTACTGACCTATGAAATAGGATTGTTATGTACAGTATTGGGTTTTTGGGTTGCGGGTTGGTATAATGGTTAAGGTGTTAACCTTACGGACACAAGGTACAAAGTTTCATTCTCACCTTTGGATGAGAAATTTGCTATAGGCTTAAAAAGGCCCACAAGAACAGCTGGCCTAGTCCTTACCTATAAACCTATGCGTGTGCTCTGAGCATTTTCTCACAATATTCAGCCATCTTGATTACATCAGTTGTGACCTCATCTGAGTCGGCTCCTTTCCCGTCTTCATTTTCCTTAGTGTTCTTCTTTCATCATACGCAGTGTCTGGGGAAAATTTAGCTTCTTTGGGGTTTTCTTCATTCAGAAGCTACTGGACGTACTCCCTCCCTCTGCCTTTGATGTCCTGTGAACTGGTGAGCAGGTTGCTGCTGGCATCCCCTGTGAAGTGTATCTCATGACTATCTTTTTTATCTTTCTGCCTTTGCCTTGCAGCCAGATACATTTCTTTGTGCCATCTGCTGAGTCATTTTCAAGAAGCTAGTAGAGGGACTCTGATGTCTTTTCTTTTGCTATTGCAACTGCTCTCTTAACGTCTTTGTTAGTCAACCAGTATTCCTTCCTAGCCTGGTCCATCTTTTCTACCTCACACTTTATCCTGCACTCCTTTCTTTTTATGACTTCCTGGACTTCTGCATTCCACCACCATCTTTCCTTATGCACCTTATTTCCGTACCTGGCTCGGTCACATGTCTGTTCTGTACCCCTCACACATGCTGTTTTTAGGTGCTGCCATTCTTCTTCAACTCCACCTATTTCCTCCTCTTCTTGGGGTGGTACGGTCCTGAATATTTTCGTGAACTCTATTGCTTACTTTCCAATAAACTTCCAGGTCTTCAGTCTAGTCTCTGTTGACCATAGAGCCTTCTCTAACCACTGCTTGCAGCTAATTGTGGTAAGCAGCAATTTATGTTGTAGGTCAGCTGTTTCACTTTGGATGACTTTGCAATCACTGATTCTAACCGAACACCCTTTTCTTACCTGGAGGAAGTCTACCTGAGCTGCATGTTGGCCACTATTAACTATGATCTTGTGACTGTCTTTCCTGCTGAACCATGTTTTGGCCACCATCAAGTCATTTGTCAGATGACCTCTCTTTCTTTATTTCTGTTGCTCCACCCATGTGGACCCAGACAGTCCTCATGTCTTATTCTGTGTGTCTTTATATCTGCATTCAGGTCAACCATTATTTTATTTATTTTTATTTATTTAACATTTGTTAACCGGGAAAGTCCGACTTGGAACTAAGCCAATTTTCAGCTAAGGCCTGGGGAGAAAGGCTCCAGATGTATGTCTTTGCAATGTGGGAGGAAACCGGAGCACCCGGACGAAACCCACATAAATGCAGCGAGGACATGCAGACTCCGCACAGAAGGCACCCCAGCCGAGAATCGAACCGGATAACCTCTTGCTGTGAGGCGAAACTCTACCACTGCACCATCCAATTCATGTTGTCCTGTTTTATCTGGTAGGTCTTGCACCTACTTCCAGAGAATGCAGTTTCTGATTTAAACTCTTAGCAATTAGCAGCATAACCTTTAATTTATTTGTGAGTGATATTTTCATATCGGACATTTTGTTCTTGAGACCTTGCCTAAAAAGGCACTATGGGGAGGGATCTGCCTTAGCCAGTAACCAAAAGCCTGGAGGTGACAGGTTAAGATCATCTCTGGCAAAGCAGCGTGGTCTCAACCATGTCATCCCAGGCTGACAGCAACTGGATCCCCTTAGAATGACACCAGAAACTAAGCCAATTGTTGAAGTCAATATTTTTTTTTTATATTGTGTTATCATCCTAAGTGAGGGTAGAATGCTCAAGGTTAGGGACATATCTGGCACACATATTCATAGAGCTCAATCATGCCTCACTTCATATAGTCCAGTGAGGTACATCTCAAATCATTTACACCAGCATGAACTTTGATGGAGTCATAATGGTACTTGTTGTTGAGAGACCTGAGTGCATGTGTGATCTGACGGATCCTGGCATCTGCTAGGCAGCTGACCATAACCTTCTCCTTGTCCAGCCTGGTGAGTGGGACATCTGTGTGTCTCACAATGGAGTTACATATGACTGAAAAATTTGGTTTAGCTGTGCTTTGCCTTGTGCGCTTATTTGGTAAGTCACTGATGCTTGTGTTTTTATGTGTATTGAATGCTGTAGGTGCTGTATTAGCTGTAGAATGTTTGTGTTTGGAAGGTCTCAGGTGTTTAAGAAGGTTTCTAGTGAGTAGCTCCACCTATGATGGTTTATGTGTGGATAGTTTGTGAAGAAGATTTAGCATGTGAGCTGACAACCTGTTCAGTCTTACTGATCTGTGTGCAAGATAGAGACAAGATGCCAGATTCTTAGTGTAGAAACATCTCTCACAAATTTTACTTGGTTGATTTAGGACCAGTAAACTCACTATAACAACCCTTCTCTGGGCCACAGGCTGGGATTATGAATACTGCCCTATAATTACATGGGAGTCTGATCGCCATGAGTCTGTCACTAATTCTGATGGACATCCCCCACTGTCTTCTCAGCCCCATCCCTAACCACAATTCCCACCTGTCCTCCCCTAACTCTGGATCCCAGAGTTGGCATAATGGTTAAGGTAGGTGCCTACTTTACAGACACAAGGTACAAGGTTTGATTCTCACATTTGAGGGAAATTGGCTAGGCTTGAAATGGCCCACAAGGGCAGCTTCCCTAGTACATATCTATACCAATGAAGTTGTTTTATTGCACTGCCCTTATATCTTGTCTCCTGGATACAAAGGATTTACAGCTACTTTGTTTATTTATTTATTTTACATTTGTTTACCGGGACAGTCTGACTGGATACATGTCCATTTTCAGTGGAGGCCTCGGGAGAAAAGCTCTAAATAGACAAACTTACATAGATTACACTAGAAGTTGGATAACATTAGAAAACATAAAACAAAGTGATTATGTTCAATGGCTTAGTAGTGTTCCTTAGTAGGGACTCACAATTCTCATGGACAGACACAATTAAAAGCAAGAGACATCAGATTGGATATAGAACTTGGTGATGTAG
This sequence comes from Protopterus annectens, assembly GCF_019279795.1. NCBI lineage: Eukaryota > Metazoa > Chordata > Ceratodontiformes > Protopteridae > Protopterus > Protopterus annectens. Next base: position 1,515,815,114 of record NC_056726.1, on the reverse strand, counting down.
TTGCATGTTAGGATATTTACAGATTATGCTTTCAATTTATAACTTAATCAGGGTTGGCACATGGGCAAAGCCACTTCACTTTGAGATATTGTTTGAGGTTTTTTTTGAAGACACATTTGGAGGATTGTAGGGTTATATAGTTTGGCAATGAATTCCAGGTTTTGCCAACAAAGTTAGCAAATAGGGATTCACCACCAGAGTTATTAGCTTTGTGGGTTTGGACCAGCAGTTTGTTGGCTGACCATAGGGATCTCAGTTTGCTATATGGCTTAATAATATTTATAAGTGAGGGGGTATCCTCAGGGTGGTACAGAATGTTGTGCACTATTAAGAGCTGATTGAATTGAATTAAGCTGGGCAGTTCTAGCCACTCTAGTTGTTTCAGGTTCTGGCAGTGATGGGTTATATAAGTGGAGCCAGTGGCAAATCTGGCAATATGTTTGTAGCTATGGGACAGCTTACCTAGTTTGGATTTGTTGAGGTTTGAGAGTACAGGCAAGGCATATAAAAGAGTAGAGAGTAGGTGTGACAGGGCGATTGCAGTCCTAGCCAGTGGGGTTAAAAATGTCTTGTTTCTATACAGTGATCCAAGCTTCTTACTGATGGTCTGTATGGTTTTGTTGACCTATAGGTCAAATTTGAGATTATTGTCTATGATAACGCCTACAAGTTTGGTGTGTTGATCTGGGGAGATAGTGGTACCATTGTTAGACGTGACAGAGAATTAAAGTGTGGCAGATCTACTAATGGGGGTTAAGAGTAGAACTTTAGTTTTATTGGTGCTCAGCAGTAGGCGTTGGTTGGCGAGCCAGTTCTCAATAGTGTTAACTGTATTTTGGGTTAGGATTTGCAGTTCTGATGGGGAGGTGGCTGAGCAGATCAGAGTGTAATCATCTGTATATTGAATACAGGTAACTTTAGGGATAGCAGTGTGGAGGTTGTTGATAAAAATAGAGAAGAGTAGTGGACCTAGTATGGACCCTCGAGGGACACCAAGTGTGAGAGGTAGCTGGCTGGAGAGTTTGCCCTGCCAAATTACCGCCTGTTGTCTACCAGTCAGGTAGGACTGAAACCACTGGATTGTGTGCTTATTGAGGGAAATAGATTTTAGAGAAAGAATGAGAAGTTCATAGCTGACCATGTCAAAGGCTTTTGATAGGTCAAGAAAGAGGGCGGAGTATAGCCTATTGTCATTCCTGTTTTGGTTTATGGCATTAGTAAAGGAAAGGAGGGCTGGGGTGGTGCTGTGGTATGGCCTGAAACCATGCTGGGAGTTGGATAGTAAGTTATTACGTGTAAGGTATTGCACTAGTTGATTGTGTACACATGTCTACATTATTTTGGCTAGTGGGGAAAGAATGGCAATGTGTCTATCATTTGATATGTCTGTAGAACTACCACCTTTATGGAGTGGGATGACGTGAGATATTTTCCAGAGGGAGGGGATAGCATTTTCGGATAAGGCTCTGTTGATGAGGATAGATATGGGATATGCAATGGCATCTGCAGCTATTTGTAGGTACTCTGCAGGGAGGAGGTCAGCAGTGAGGGTGGTAGGTTTTAGTTTTTTTATAAGTGTTTTGATAAAACTAGTGGATATCGGTTGGAAGCTAAATTGGGGGTGATTAGTGGGTAGATTGGGGTGTGGTTTAAGTTTGTGGGGGTTAGTTGATTTGCTAGGGATTTGATTGTTTCAGTGAAAAAGTTATTATAAGTGCCAGCTATGGTTTCTGGGGAACTATGGGTGTGGTTAGCCATGGTCGGGGTGGTAGAATGACCTGGATGAAGTAGTTGATTTAAGCCTGCCCACAACTTTTGAGGGGTGTTTTGGTGTTTTTGTAGAAGCTTTTTGTATCTAGTAAAATATATTTTTTTGCATCATTCCTGAGTTGACGATATTTTAGATGGTCAAGTGGATCGTTTGCTGTTTTCCAGCTGGCCCAGGCTCTGTTTCTAGTTTTGATTTTAGATTTGGTCTCTTTTGTGAGCCATGGTGCTGTGTTTGATCTAGATTTTATTGTACGTGCTGGATCATGGGAATCAAGGATACTTAGGAATTTAGTGTTAAAGTGAGCTATGGCCTCTTCTAATGGTTGATTTTTTAGTTTTGACCAGTCAACTGCTTTTAGTTCATTTAGGAATATAACAGCGCTAAAAAATATACCTTTAGAAGAGGCTATAGCTCACTTTAACACTAAATTCCCAAGTAACCTTAATTCCCATGCTCCAGCACATAAAATAAAATCTAGAGCCTCTTCTAAAGGTAGAATTTTTAGTTTTGACCAGTCAACTGCTTTTAGTTCATTTAGGAATATAACAGCACTAAAGTTTTTTTCTGTTTTTAAGTGTTTTATATTTGGTCTGGTGAAGGTTTCCTGCCTTATGTTTTATGATATAGGTTAGTAAATGGTTGCTAAGGTCATCAGGGAGAATGCCAGCCGTGTACAGTTGGGGTTGGTTATTAACTAGGATCCAGTCTAAGATACTTTCCCAGTTGGTCAGTTTGTTTATTCAATTGGAGAGGTTATGGTCTTTTTAACCCAGATACGGTTATAGGGGTGAGGGGGGGTCTTGGAGGAGCAGGGGTGCCAGTAGGTATTGAAGTCACCAAGAACTATGGTTTCTTGGGGATAGGTACTGGATAACCAGTGTAGGATATCCTTGTTGTTGCCTGATGGAATGTATGCACAGATGATGTTCAAGCATTTGTTCTGGTTAATCTGTAGTTTGGTTATAAGGAGTTCTGCATAATTGAATTGGGGAGGTTGAATGGTGTCTCTATTAACAGTTAGAGTATTTTTGTAAAGGAATGCTATCCCACCTCCTTTCCTTGTAGTACGGTCTAACCGGTGAATATTATATCCTGGATGTAGTATCACATTATCAGTAGTACTAGGTTAGTACAGTCTAACCGGTGAATATTGTATCCTGGAGGTAGTATCTCATTGTCAGTAGTACTAGGTTAGTACGGTCTAACCGGTGAATATTATATCCTGGAGGTAGTATCTCATTGTCAGTAGTACTAGGTTAGTACAGTCTAACCGGTGAATATTGTATCCTGGAGGTAGTATCTCATTGTCAGTAGTACTAGGTTAGTACAGTCTAATCGGTGAATATTATATCCTGGAGGTAGTATCTCATTGTCAGTAGTACTAGGTTAGTACAGTCTAACCGGTGAATATTGTATCCTGGAGGTAGTATCACATTATCAGTAGTACTAGGTTAGTACGGTCTAACCGGTGAATATTATATCCTGGAGGTAGTATCTCATTGTCAGTAGTACTAGGTTAGTACAGTCTAACCAGTGAATATTATATCCTGGAGGTAGTATCACATTATCAGTAGTACTAGGTTAGTACAGTCTAACCGGTGAATATTATATCCTGGAGGTAGTATCTCATTGTCAGTAGTACTAGGTTAGTAAGGTCTAACAGGTGAACATTATATCCTGGAGGTAGTATCTCATTGTCAGTAGTACTAGGTTAGTAAGGTCTAACCGGTGAATATTATATCCTGGAGGTAGTATCTCAATGTCAGTAGTACTAGGTTAGTACGGTCTAACCGGTGAATATTATATCCTGGAGGTAGTATCTCATTGTCAGTAGTACTAGGTTAGTACGGTCTAACCAGTGAATATTATATCCTGGAGGTAGTATCTCATTGTCAGTAGTACTAGGTTAGTACGGTATAACCAGTGAATATTATATCCTGGAGGTAGTATCTCATTGTCAGTAGTACTAGGTTAGTATGGTCTAACCGGTGAATATTATATCCTGGAGGTAGTATCTCATTGTCAGTAGTACTAGGTTAGTACGGTCTAACCGGTGAATATTATATCCTGGAGGTAGTATCTCATTGTCAGTAGTACTAGGTTAGTACGGTCTAACCGGTGAATATTGTATCCTGCAGGTAGTATCTGATTGTCAGTAGTACTAGGTTGCTACGGTCTAACCGGTGAATATTGTATCCTGGAGGTAGTATCTCATTGTCAGTAGTACTAGGTTAGTACGTTCTAACCGGTGAATATTCTATCCTGGAGGTAGTATCCCATTATCAGTAGTACTAGGTTAGTACGGTCTAACCATTGAATATTACATCCTCGGGGTAGTATCTCTTTGTCAGTAGTACTAGGTTAGTACGGTCAAACCGGTGAATATTGTATCCTGGGGGTAGTATCTCATTGTCAGTAGTACTAGGTTAGTACGTTCGAACCGGTGAATATTATATCCTGGAGGTAGTATCTCATTGTCAGTAGTACTAGGTTAGTACGGTCTAAATGGTGAATATTGTATCCTGGAGGTAGTATCTCATTGTCAGTAGTACTAGGCTAGTACGTTCTAACTGGTGAATATTATATCCTGGAGGTAGTATCACATTATCAGTAGTACTAGGTTAGTACGGTATAACCGGTGAATATTATAACGTGGAGGTAGTATCTCATTGTCAGTAGTACTAGGTTAGTATGGTCTAACGGTGAATATTATATCCTGGAGGTAGTATCTCATTGTCAGTAGTACTAGGTTAGTTCGGTCTAACCGGTGAATATTATATCCTGGAGGTAGTATCTCATTGTCAGTAGTACTAGGTTAGTACGGTCTAACCGGTGAATAATATATCCTGGAGGTAGTATCTCATTGTCAGTAGTACTAGGTTAGTACTGTCTAACCGGTGAATATTATATCCTGGATGTAGTATCACATTATCAGTAGTACTAGGTTAGTACGGTCTAATTGGTGAATATTATATCCTGGAGGTAGTATCTCATTGTCAGTAGTACTAGGTTAGTACGGTCTAACCTGTGAATATTATATCCTGGAGGTAGTATCTCATTGTCAGTAGTACTAGGTTAGTACGGACTAACTGGTGAATATTATATCCTGGAGGTAGTATCTCATTGTCAGTAGTACTAGGTTAGTACGGTCTAACCGGTGAATATTATATCCTGGAGGTAGTATCTCATTGTCAGTAGTACTAGGTTAGTATGTTCTAACCGGTGAATATTATATCCTGGAGGTAGTATCTCATTGTCAGTAGTACTAGGTTAGTATGGTCTAACCGGTGAATATTATATCCTGGAGGTAGTATCTCATTGTCAGTAGTACTAGGTTAGTATGGTCTAACCGGTGAATATTATATCCTGGAGGTAGTATCTCATTGTCAGTAGTACTAGGTTAGTACGGTCTAACCGGTGAATATTATATCCTGGAGGTAGTATCTCATTGTCAGTAGTACTAGGTTAGTACGGTCTAACCGGTGAATATTATATCCTGGAGGTAGTATCTCATTGTCAGTAGTACTAGGTTAGTGCGGTCTAACCGGTGAATATTATATCCTGGAGGTAGTATCTCATTGTCAGTAGTACTAGGTTAGTACGGTCTAACCGGTGAATATTATATCCTGGAGGTAGTATCTCATTGTCAGTAGTACTAGGTTAGTACGGTCTAACCGGTGAATATTATATCCTGGAGGTAGTATCTCATTGTCAGTAGTACTAGGTTAGTACGGTCTAACCGGTGAATATTATATCCTGGAGGTAGTATCTCATTGTCAGTAGTACTAGGTTAGTACGGTCTAACCGGTGAATATTATATCCTGGAGGTAGTATCTCATTGTCAGTAGTACTAGGTTAGTACGGTCTAACCAGTGAATATTATATCCTGGAGGTAGTATCTCATTATCAGTAGTACTAGGTTAGTACGGTCTAACCGGTGAATATTATATCCTGGAGGTAGTATCTCATTATCAGTAGTACTAGGTTAGTACGGTCTAACTGGTGAATATTATATCCTGGAGGTAGTATCTCATTATCAGTAGTACTAGGTTAGTACAGTCTAACAGGTGAATATTATATCCTGGAGGTAGTATCTCATTGTCAGTAGTACTAGGTTAGTACGGTCTAACCGGTGAATATTATATCCTGGAGGTAGTATCTCATTGTCAGTAGTACTAGGTTAGTACGGTCTAACCGGTGAATATTATATCCTGGAGGTAGTATCTCATTGTCAGTAGTACTAGGTTAGTACAGTCTAACCGGTGAATATTATATCCTGGAGGTAGTATCTCATTGTCAGTAGTACTAGGTTAGTACGGTCTAACGGTGAATATTATATCCTGGAGGTAGTATCTCATTGTCAGTAGTACTAGGTTAGTACGGTCTAACTGGTGAATATTATATCCTGGAGGTAGTATCTCATTATCAGTAGTACTAGGTTAGTACAGTCTAACCGGTGAATATTATATCCTGGAGGTAGTATCTCATTGTCAGTAGTACTAGGTTAGTACGGTCTAACTGGTGAATATTATATCCTGGAGGTAGTATCACATTATCAGTAGTACTAGGTTAGTACGGTCTAACCGGTGAATATTATATCCTGGAGGTAGTATCTCATTGTCAGTAGTACCAGGTTAGTACGGTCTAACCGGTGAATATTATATCCTGGAGGTAGTATCTCATTATCAGTAGTACTAGGTTAGTACGGTCTAACCAGTGAATATTGTATCCTGGAGATAGTATCTCATTGTCAGTAGTACTAGGTTAGTGCAGTCTAACTGGTGAATATTATATCCTGGAGGTGGTATCTCATTGTCAGTAGTACTAGGTTAGTATGGTATAACCGGTGAATATTATATCCTGGAGGTGGTATCTCATTGTCAGTAGTACTAGGTTAGTACGGTCTAACCGGTGAATATTATATCCTGGAGGTAGTATCTCATTGTCAGTAGTACTAGGTTAGTACAGTCTAACCGGTGAATATTATATCCTGGAGGTAGTATCTCATTGTCAGTAGTACTAGGTTAGTACAGTCTAACCGGTGAATATTATATCCTGGAGGTAGTATCTCATTGTCAGTAGTACTAGGTTAGTACAGTCTAACCGGTGAATATTATATCCTGGAGGTAGTATCTCATTGTCAGTAGTACTAGGTTAGTACGGTCTAACCGATGAATATTATATCCTGGAGGTAGTATCTCATTGTCAGTAGTACTAGGTTAGTACGGTCTAACCGGTGAATATTATATCCTGGAGGTAGTATCTCATTGTCAGTAGTACTAGGTTAGTACGGTCTAACTGGTGAATATTATATCCTGGAGGTAGTATCTCATTGTCAGTAGTACTAGGTTAGTACAGTCTAACAGGTGAATATTATATCCTGGAGGTAGTATCTCATTGTCAGTAGTACTAGGTTAGTACAGTCTAACAGGTGAATATTATATCCTGGAGGTAGTATCTCATTGTCAGTAGTACTAGGTTAGTACAGTCTAACTGGTGAATATTATATCCTGGAGGTAGTATCTCATTGTCAGTAGTACTAGGTTAGTACAGTCTAACAGGTGAATATTATATCCTGGAGGTAGTATCTCATTGTCAGTAGTACTAGGTTAGTACGGTCTAACAGGTGAATATTATATCCTGGAGGTAGTATCTCATTGTCAGTAGTACTAGGTTAGTGCAGTAGTACTAGGTTAGTACAGTCTAACAGGTGAATATTATATCCTGGAGGTAGTATCTCATTGTCAGTAGTACTAGGTTAGTACGGTCTAACCGGTGAATATTATATCCTGGAGGTAGTATCTCATTGTCAGTAGTACTAGGTTAGTACAGTCTAACCGGTGAATATTATATCCTGGAGGTAGTATCTCATTGTCAGTAGTACTAGGTTAGTACAGTCTAACCGGTGAATATTATATCCTGGAGGTAGTATCTCATTATCAGTAGTACTAGGTTAGTACAGTCTAACCGGTGAATATTATATCCTGGAGGTAGTATCTCATTGTCAGTAGTACTAGGTTAGTACGGTCTAACCGGTGAATATTATATCCTGGAGGTAGTATCTCATTGTCAGTAGTACTAGGTTAGTACATTCTATCGGTGAATATTGTATCCTGGAGGTAGTATCTCATTGTCAGTAGTACTAGGTTAGTACAGTCTAACTGGTGAATATTATATCCTGGAGGTAGTATCTCATTGTCAGTAGTACTAGGTTAGTACGGTCTAACCGGTGAATATTATATCCTGGAGGTAGTATCTCATTGTCAGTAGTACTAGGTTAGTACAGTCTAACAGGTGAATATTATATCCTGGAGGTAGTATCTCATTGTCAGTAGTACTAGGTTAGTACAGTCTAACCAGTGAATATTATATCCTGGAGGTAGTATCTCATTGTCAGTAGTACTAGGTTAGTACAGTCTAACCGGTGAATATTATATCCTGGAGGTAGTATCTCATTGTCAGTAGTACTAGGTTAGTACGGTCTAACAGGTGAATATTATATCCTGGAGGTAGTATCTCATTGTCAGTAGTACCAGGTTAGTACGGTCTAACTGGTGAATATTATATCCTGGAGGTAGTATCTCATTGTCAGTAGTACCAGGTTAGTACTGTCTAACTGGTGAATATTATATCCTGGAGGTAGTATCTCATTGTCAGTAGTACTAGGTTAGTACGGTCTAACCAGTGAATATTATATCCTGGAGGTAGTATCTCATTGTCAGTAGTACTAGGTTAGTACATTCTATCGGTGAATATTATATCCTGGAGGTAGTATCTCATTGTCAGTAGTACTAGGTTAGTACAGTCTAACCGGTGAATATTATATCCTGGAGGTAGTATCTCATTGTCAGTAGTACTAGGTTAGTACATTCTATCGGTGAATATTATATCCTGGAGGTAGTATCTCATTGTCAGTAGTACTAGGTTAGTACGGTCTAACCGGTGAATATTATATCCTGGAGGTAGTATCTCATTGTCAGTAGTACTAGGTTAGTACAGTCTAACCGGTGAATATTATATCCTGGAGGTAGTATCTCATTGTCAGTAGTACTAGGTTAGTACGTCTAACCGGTGAATATTATATCCTGGAGGTAGTATCTCATTATCAGTAGTACTAGGTTAGTACAGTCTAACCGGTGAATATTATATCCTGGAGGTAGTATCTCATTGTCAGTAGTACTAGGTTAGTACGGTCTAACTGGTGAATATTATATCCTGGAGGTAGTATCTCATTGTCAGTAGTACTAGGTTAGTACGGTCTAACCGGTGAATATTATATCCTGGAGGTAGTATCTCATTGTCAGTAGTACTAGGATAGTATTTGGGGTTTATTTTACGG
>NC_056726.1:1515689896-1515805504 GCF_019279795.1 Protopterus annectens | reverse complement strand
ATTTCAGTAGTAATGGTCTAACCGGTGAATATTATATCCTGGAGGTAGTATCTCATTGTCAGTAGTACTAGGTTAGTACGGTCTAACCAGTGAATGTTATATCCTGGAGGTAGTATCTCAATGTCAGTAGTACTAGGTTAGTACGGTCTAACCGGTGAATATTATATCCTGGAGGTAGTATCACATTATCAGTAGTACTAGGTTAGTACGGTCTAACCGCTGAATATTATATCCTGGAGGTAGTATCTCATTGTCAGTAGTACCAGGTTAGTACAGTCTAACCGGTGAATATTATATCCTGGCGGTAGTATCTCATTATCAGCAGTACTAGGTTAGTACAGTCTAACCGGTGAATATTATATCCTGGAGGTAGTATCTCATTGTCAGTAGTACTAGGTTAGTACGCTCTAACCGGTGAATATTATATCCCTGAGGTAGTATCACATTATCAGTAGTACTAGGTTAGTATGGTGTAACCAGTGAATATTATATCCTGGAGGTAGTATCTCATTGTCAGTAGTACTAGGTTAGTACGGTCTAACCGGTGAATATTATATCCTGGAGGTAGTATCTCATTGTCAGTAGTACTAGGTTAGTATGGTCTAACTGGTGAATATTATATCCTGGAGGTAGTATCTCATTGTCAGTAGTACTAGGTTAGTACGTTCTAACCGGTGAATATTATATCCTGGAGGTAGTATCTCATTGTCAGTAGTACTAGGTTAGTACTGTCTAACAGGTGAATATTGTATCCTGGAGGTAGTATCTCATTGTCAGTAGTACTAGGTTAGTACGGTCTAATGGGTGAATATTATATCCTGGAGGTAGTATCTCAATGTCAGTAGTACTAGGTTAGTACTGTCTAACCGCTGAATATTATATCCTGGAGGTAGTATCTCATTGTTAGTAGTACTAGGTTAGTACGGTCTAACCGGTGAATATTGTATCCTGGAGGTAATATCTCATTGTCAATAGTACTAGGTTAGTACGGTATAACCAGTGAATATTATACCCTGGGGGTAGTATCTCATTGTCAGTAGTACTAGGTTAGTACGTTCTAACCGGTGAATATTATATCCTGGAGGTAGTATCTCATTGTCAGTAGTACTAGGTTAGTACGTTCTAACCGGTGAATATTATATCCTGGAGGTAGTATCTCATTGTCAGTAGTACTAGGTTAGTAGAGCCTAACCGGTGAATATTGTATCCTGGAGGTAGTATCTCATTGTCAGTAGTACTAGGTTAGTACAGTCTAACTGGTGAATATTGTATCCTGGAGGTAGTATCTCATTGTCAGTAATATTTGGTTAAAGCCAGGTTTCAGTAAGACACATAATGTCTGGGGAGTGGGTTGCTAGGAGGGCGTGTAGGTTGGGAATCTTATTGTTAATACTTCTAATGTTTAGGTGAAAGGCTAGGAGGGAACTAGTGGGAGTAGAAATGGGTAGCTTGACTGAGGGGGTTGTGATAGGGGAGTGAAAGTTATTGGCTGTGGGTGGGCCAGGGTTGGGATGGATGTCCCCATGTGTTATAAGGTTATAGTGACAGGATACTCTAAGCTTTAGGAGTTTGTTTATAAGTTTTATATAGTCTTTGTCTTTATGATTAGGTTTTGTGACTTTACATTGGTGATATTTTGTTGAGGGTGGTAGATTCGGTGTGCTGGGGATGGTAAAGTGTTTGGTGTTATGTGTGAAGTCGTGGGTGGCTGTTTGACCTCTTGGGTAGTGAATACCACGGCCAAGTGTTTGTTGTAGGCAGTAAGATGGTAAAACAGAAATAGTATAGGCAGTAGGATAATTAGTATTTTTTTACTTGTTTGCATTTTATTAGGGGGGTCAGGCCAATTATGATGGTTGTGTGTGCTAACAGGGTGTGGAAAATGGAAGAGAAGGAAATGGGTTAAGGGGAGGGTTGTTCAGTGATGTATGAGGTACTGATTGGTACTTAGCATGAGGGGAGTGGCTAAATTTAGTTTAAATGTAGCACTAGTGGGGTGGGTGGGAATTGGGGGCAGGGAAGGGAGTGGAGCAAGGCCGAGCACAGTCAGGGTGAGCAGAGCGGGGCTAACACTGACTCCAAGTATTTCCTTAGGCTTTTGGTATGTATGGTTGCATGTTTGGCTATATTTTTAATTTGTTTTTTTTGCACCAATTTATAGACTATGTTTAAGCTGTATTTTATACACTTGCAGGTTAATTTTATAGCTGCAGGGTATAATTTTCAGGGCTATGTGAGGAAGAGCAGAGTGAAATTACTGTGTTCAGGGTATTATTTTAGGTGTAAGAAAGAAGATACTGGGGCAAAGTAGCTAATTTTAACAATATGGAGGGAGCCAAATTACTGTGGGGGACAGCCTAAAAGGTGCCTTTAGACCCAGGTCAGCAGTATACAGTACTTGCTTTAAATTCTAATCTATGTTCTGTTTTAAAACACAGACAGCAACTTTAACAGTACAATTTGGTGGAACTTTTTAGCATTAGGAGCCTTATTTAAGGGCTGGGAAGTTTGGTGCTGTTGACCCTGCATGGCTGAATTAAACAGTTTAAGCAGAAAGACTTTAGAAAAAGTAGTAACCTTAGTTAAGTTTGTTATTGAGGGTAGACCAGTGTGGCTGTCCATTTTATTTTTCTTTTTAAAAAAATTCCCATCTGGATGCAGACCTTCTAACTGTGTGAACCTTTCAGGGTGGTAGCCATGAGAAGAGATAATACCTAATAATAGATATTTAGTGTTAGCTCATCAGTAGAAATAGAACTATAGCAAAAAAAAATTGATTGAACAGTATTTCATGCCATATATAACACAGCGACTAAGAGAAAAAGCATAATCCTTACATTAATAGTGCACTGCACTGCCCTAAGAAACAGTTTCAAGTATTTGATAGCTAAATAGAACAAGTAAGCAGGATATCACACGTATACGACGAAACGCTAATCAGGGTCAAACTATTCTGCATACAGCATCTTGTATCTTTAGCCTGAAAATAAAGCCCAAATGCTACTACCATTAAAGTAGGCTGTTTGCACAGAGTCTTGGATTTAAGAAGTAGGAGTAGGCTAAATACTGCAACAAAGTTACACTGATCCACTTTAGCCTGAAAATAAAGCCCAAATGCTACTACCTTTGAAAAGTAGGTTGTTTGTACAGAGTCTAGGATTTAAGAAGTAGACTAAATACTGCAACAAAGTTACAGTGATCTACAATCACTTCAGTTTAGCATCAACAAGAAAGCACAACATCAGTTGCCCTTGCATTCAACAAAGTTACACTGATCCACCAACAATGGTTCCATACAATCATGTCATCCACTTAAAACCTACACCTGTCAGTAAATATATATTGAGGTCAGTAAATTTATATTGAATACAGTAATCCTTAGTCAATATTTGGCAGTTTGACTGGCTTTATATCCGACATTCATTCAACAGAGCTATCCCAGGTGACCCAAGCTGGACACTGGCCAGCAGCTCATTGACTCAGTGCTGCTGGGCTTTATGTCAGGCATACACAGGCACATAGGGACACATAGACCTTTCCACTGGCATGGGTCTCTGGCACAGGAACGTGTAGGCTAGGTCCTCAAATCACTTCATGCCAATTTTTACACGATCAAGTGGCTGACCCTGACATGACATGCAGTCTGGGATGTATGTTCTCCTTTAGAGAGGATACTGCACTCCACTTTTGGTATCCAAAGTGGTAGTTCTATACAACTCTTCCATTAGTTAGTACCATATGGAGTCTGTGCTGTTGCCCCATACTCCATTCTTGTGTGAACTGAGGTGGAAATATCCAGCAGATGTTTGGTACAGAAAGAACCACACAGAGATATAGGAAGAATATGTGTTAGCTGGAGGTCAGGTTCAAACTTTGTACTCTGTGCATGGGAGGCAAAGACCTTAACCATTATGGTAAGTTGTTAAAGAGAGTAGAGTCAAGTGGATTTCAAGTTTAAACTCTGTGTGAAATGCTGCGATGGGACAGGGGAGGACATCACCAGAACAATTTAGCCTGAGCAAATGGAACATAAATCTTTTAACATATTGGAAAATGCATAGTAACTTGGTAAAGGCAGATGCTTAATTATGCGGTTTTGCTCAGTCCATAAGTAAAATAATACTTATTTTTCTAGTAACTGCTTAATTAAGCTAAAATATATGAATGAATTAATGTTTTGGATAACAAAGGATTCATGGATACCTCATATTAATGTGACTACTACAGTTAACATGTAATAGCATACGTTGACCAGACCATAAGCCAAATAAAAATGACTTGTATGTAACTAAGACTGGTGACCACTGCAATATTACAGGTCAAAGGTGAGCTATGGAGAGTAGTGATAGCTCAGAATTTAATGTTACAAAAGGGCAAAGCAAGAAAGAGGCAACACTCAATGGTTGTGAAAAAGTTATAAAGTGCAGTCCAACCACATGAGAGTAAAATGCCAGCCATCTCAAAGGGAACTACAGGAGTTACAGAAACAGCAGGGCAGACTGGAAGTTAAAATTATAGATATGAAGAATCACAATCAAAGAAATAATATGCAATAATTTAAAACACTGCCAGAAGGCAAGGGTAGGGACCACTGGGTTTAGAGGTATGTCTGAATTCTAAATAGACAATGAAAATTAAAACACCACATAGGATCGCACTTCATGTTAGACGTGTAAACATTTTTTTAAACTGAATTTTATTGAATTATAGTATCAAATAAAAAGAGAAATATTCAACTCACAGCAACAACAGAAAACAGAATAACAAACAACATAACTATTTACATCATGTTCAAAGCACAACAAAATAATTCAATGCATGAAGTATCACATAACATTAAATCTAGATGTGCTTGCAAGAAAAATTATCTGTAAAAATGATCTATGAAATGTCAGTGCTGAGGAAGACCAGGTGCACAGCAACCATGCTTAAAATAATAATAATATATCCTATGTGTTGATGAAGAAGACTGTGTAAATACTTTGAGAAATTTGTTTCCAGGTTCTAGCCCCTAACAGCTTAACAACACATGAGAGAACCCATGCTATCTCCAAAGGGGAACCATGAACCTGTCTGGCTTGTGGCTTAATCACAAATGTTCAAAAATCCAAGTCCAGTGTATAAGGTAAATCTAAAACACTACCAAATTTCTGGATGAAAATAAAAACACTGAATTTGAATATTTGGGTAATCCAACAACATGTGAATTGTTGCCCATTTCTTCACTGCACCTCCAGCATTTTCTGTCCGCTTTCAGACCTAATCTAAACTGCCTATGAGGTGTATAATACAATCTATAAATAATGTCCAGCTTTAGATCATGAAATGTGCACCACCTCATGAGTTTTCTTAGTGCCTTCCAAATCTGTTTCCATTGTCGGAGAGACATATCCACGTTTTAGTGCCTCTTCCAGTGGCTACGTATAAGTCAACTAAGATCTCTGACTTTGAGACTCCATGAATCCCTGTAAATTGTATAAATTTTAGTTGATAGGAACCATAACCACGTACCCCAGGAGAATGTTCTCTTTGTCCTCTCAGATGGACAACTATTCTTACTCATATGTGACCTGTATGCCAGACAAATAATCTTTCACCAGATGGAATGGTGCAAGTGACTGGTTGTTTCACAGAGAGGGAAGAGAACCATTGTCCAATATTTGCTTCCAACCTGAGATCCTTCTGTAATCTAGTTGTGCTATTTAATGTGTTTCTAACTTAACCCTGGTGCCACAAATATAATCAATAAGTCCCCTGTCACACTCCAGATCACTAATTGGCATGGTGACACATATGATCAATAAGTCCCTTTCCAAACCCCAGGCCATACATTCTTGATAAAGCAAATTGATCCATGTCTGTGCAGATTAAAAAGATGACCATCCCTCTTTCATTCTTGGTTAGAAGTAGTTATTGGGTCTCTGCCAACCATTCTTAAAAGGAATCTGAGTTATGAAACTTTTGCCTACATGCTCAAGTGAGGGAAACCAGCCCTACCGTAAAATCTTGGTAGATAAGCTATGGCCCTGGATAACTGATGATCTTTGTTCCCCCAAATAACAGGGCCAATCATGTCATGAATACAGACTGTACCAGGGTGTTGTGGGGGATATGTAGACTTCTAATCATATAGACACTATGAGGGAGAATCATTATCTGAACCACTTTTGTTTTCCCATACAACATCTTTAAATTACCAATCCTGCGTACAAGATACAGTACTTTATCACGTCATTCCTTCAGGTTTGATTCTACAGTATCTCTCAAGGATGACATAACTAGCAAACCAAGATAATTTGCCTTTTGTTTAAAGGGATGGAAACAGTATCTAGACTATAACCAGATAGACCACTCTTGGGGTCTGAATGCAGAGATGATAAAATCAGCAAGCAAAGGAGAGTAGTATTGCTGGAATTTAATTCATCCTCAAGTCTTCGTAAGTACCTTCATGAGGTGGACTCTGTTTCTACAAAATATCACTAAGATGACACTGGTATACAGACTGTATTTTATATAGCATATATCATGTACAGAAGTACATTAAAAAAAACAAAAAAATACAGCTGGGTGCACAAGTCCCAGAATAAAAAAAAAATGTGCGCAATCTTAGTAGGTACACTGGTGCCAGGAGTGGAAAAAATGAAGGTGTAGAACCCTCAAGATGCATTAATATTCTTATAATGGGTTTAGGCCAGACTCAGGGGAGGATATCCCCAATGTTGTTGTAGAAGGAAGTAGTAGTCCAAAAAAACACAAAAACTGACGAGCCAAAAAGAGCCATAAAGATGATAGAGTGAACAGTTGAGGATAAGAAAGAAATTATGTATTGTTACTATTAGGCAAGAAGTCCAGAATTTCCAGATAGAATATATACAAAAAGATTAAAAGAGAATTTGGAGGAAAAAGAAGTACTTGAACAAGAAAAAAAAAAGTCAAAAGTTTCAAATGAAAATTTGTGTTGATTAATACAACATATTCATGAAACACATTATATAGACCAAGAAAGCTTGGATCATTTAGAAAAGAAAGTGACTGAAGAAGTGCAAAAATATAAAGAACAAAACTAGATATATTTAAAAAGTATAAAAAAACATGGACATGAGAAGGAAGGCATGATCAGATATGGTACGATGCTTATGAAAAGGAGAAAGCCAAACTAATGAATACAAAAAAGGCAGCTCCAAAGGTATTTGAAGAGAAATACAGGCAAAGGCACCCAGATGTGGAAAGTTTCACAATACAAAAATAATATCACAAAGGGACAATGTAGAACAGAAGATTAGTAAAGCACAAGTCAGACAAATAGAATCTGAAGTTATGGAATACATGTGAAGTGAAGAATTAAGTGCAGAAAGTCTACCATGATCTATATAACAGCATGATGGAACAATGAGTCCCCAAAGTAAGGAGAAATGGGTGGAATGGGAAGCATCTGATTACCTGCCACATGAAGATAGTCTGGAACCTTCAGCAGGAAACCAACAGAAAAGTTCAGATGGAATTACACAGCAAGTGAAGGAGCAGCAGAAGGTGCAGTCAATGTTTTGGTGTGACAGGCCTGTGGTTTTCTATATGAAAGAGCAATGGATGACATAGGATGCAATTGAAGAGAATATGTCACAGGAAGATGTTCTGGAACTTTCTGTAGAATGTCTGCAGGAATCGGAGAATAAAGACTATATTGAAACATAATAGTACCTATGTGTTGTACATTGTATGTTTTATTTTTCCCAGATAAACCCTCATTTCTTCTTATTTTGATGACAACATTATACTCCAGCGTTTAATACTGCTCCATTCCTTACATTCCAGAGAAGACACTTGGACAACCTTGCTCTCTCCTTTTATAGGAAATACTTCTCTACTTACAAGTCCTCTACCAGTTTCAGAATCTACCATCACTGAATCTCCTACTGCCCTGCACTTTCTTGTTTCCATCTTCATTCTTACTTATGTACTACCTGACATCTATAACATTCAGATTCCTGGACTAAGTTATTTATTTATTTATTTTACATTTGTTGACCGGGCTAGTCCAGTTGGATATATGTCCATTTTCAGTAGAGGCCCGGGGAGATAAGCTCCAAAGTTTGAGATTAATTAACAATCAGGAAAATAACATGAAAATAACATGAAAGTAGAAACATAAAACAAAAAGCATTATAACTGTTGTCAAGGTTATAGATTGTAAAAAATACAGTAGTTACAACAAAAAGAGAAAAAGAATTTGTGACAAAGATACTGTTACAAATGACATTCAGAACGATTATTAGCATAATGTATTTTTTTTTTGAAAAAGTAGGAAAGGAGAAATAGATCAGCGGATGTAAATAAGAGGTAGATTTTAGGTTATAAGATATGGGTTTTTAGCTTGGTGGCAAGAGCTAGAGTTAGTCAGGATTAGTGCAGGGGCATATCCATTGTGATTTTAGGTGGAGCTTAGGTCTTTTTTTAAACAGAGCTTTTGAGGGAATAGTAGAAAGTTTAAAGGGTAGTAGGTTCCAGTGTTTTCCCACAGTGTTGGAAAAAAGGGAATCACCAGCCTTGTTGTTTGCTTTGTCAATATTTACAAGAAGTTTGTGTGCGGACCTTAGGGATTTTAGGTTGTGGTAGGGGTGGATAAGGGTAGATAGTATAGGTGTTTTGTCAGGTTGATTGAGAATTTGATGGGCTATGGCGAGTTGATTAATTTTAAGTTGCTGTTGAAGTTCAAGCCAGCCAAGTTGCTTTAGATTAGTACAATGGTGGGTTCTGAAAGGGTTACCTGTAGCAAATGTGGCTATGTTGTTGTAGGAGTTTTCTAATTTCAATAGGTTCTTTTTTGACAGGTTAGTGAAAATGGGAGAAGCATAGAGAAGGGGAGATATAAGGTGGGAGTGGGCAATAGTTATTCTAGATTCTGGGGTTAGGAAAGGTTTGATTCTGTAAAGAGAGCCTATTTTTTATTAATGGTTTTCAGAGTGTTGCTTATATGTGTATCGAAGTTAAGGTTGTTGTCTATGGTGATTCATAATAGTTTGATAGTGGGATCTTGTGATATAGTTGTGCCATTTTTAGATGTTATTGTAAAGTCTGTAAGTGGAGATTTATTGGAGGGTGTAAAGAGAAGGAGTTTAGTTTTTTTGGGGTTAAGTAGTAGACAGCGTTGTGAAAACCATTCTTCTACAGAGTTAAATATGTGTTGTGTAAGGGAGTGAAGATCTGATACAGATGTGGCTGAGCAGATGAGTGTGGAGTCATCTGTGTATTGTATGCATGTAGCTTGAGGAACTACTTGGTGGAGGTCATTGATAAATAAAGAAAAATAGGAGGGGACCCAATATGGACCCTTGGGGGACTCCAATGTTGACAGGTAGCTGGGAAGATAGAGTGGAGTTCCAGATTACTGCTTGATGTCTGTTGTTTAAGTAGGATTTGAACCAGTTAATGGTTTGGGTTTCCAAGGACAAAGACTGAAGTATCTGTATAAGTATTTGGTGGTTGACCATGTCAAAAGCTTTGGACAGGTCTAAGAAGAGTGAAGAGGAAAGGGTGTTTTGGTTACGATTTTTGTTGATAGTTTCTGTAAAGGAGAGAAGGGCAGTGGTGGTGCTGTGGAAAGGTCTAAAGCCATGTTGGGTATTAGAAAGTAGGTTGTTTTGGAGAAGATGGTCAAGCAGTTGCTTATGTATACATCTTTCCATGATCTTAGATAAGGGAGAGAGTAAGGCTATAGGGCGGTAGTTTGAGATTTCAGTAGAATTTCTACCCTTATGAAGAGGGATAATATGGAAAACTTTCCAAAGTTTAGGGACATGACCTTCAGTGATGGTTCTGTTGATGAGTATGGAAATTGGGTAGGCTATGGATTTGGCTGTTAGTTGCAAGACTTCTGCGGGTAGTAGGTCAGCAGAGGGAGTACATGGTTTGAGTTTTTTGATAAGGGAGAGAATGTAAGTTGTTGGGACAGGTTGGAAACAAAATGGGGGAGGTAGGATTATGTTGCAGTTGGATATAGTTGTGTCTATTCTAGGGAGTTGACTGGCTAGAGTTAGAATTGTTTCAGTGAAGAAAGAATTAAAGTCATTAGCAATTTGGTTGGGATTCTTTGTGTCAGAGCCTTGTGGGTTGGGTGTGATAGGTTTACTTGGCTGTAGTAACTGATTTATGCTAGCCCAGAATTTTCAAGGGTTATTTTGGGGTGTTTGCTGGGATTTTAGATAACAGTTTTTTTTATCGTTCATTATTGCTTTTTTGGTGTCATTTCTTAGTTGTTTGTAGTGTTGGCAGTCTGTTGTGTTTTTAGTTAAGCTGGATTTGTTCCAGATCTTATTTCTTAGATGGATTTTTTGCTTTGTTTCTTTTGAGAGCCAGGGGGCAGATATAGATCTAATTCTGATAGAGCGAGTGGGGATATGGTAATTAAGTATGGTCAGAGACTTAGCGTTAAAGTAATCCACAGCTTCATCAAGAGAAAGGTATTTTAATGGGGACCAGTTACATGCCTTAAGCTCATTTTGAAAGAGCTCTAGGTTGAAGTTTTTTTTGTTTTGATTGTTCAAGTTATATTTTGGGTAGTAGGGTTGGTTTTGAGCCTGATAATGAAGGTTAATAGATGATCACTTATATCATCTGGAAGGGTTCCTGTTTCATAAGTATGAGGTTGATTGTTGATGAGTATCCAGTCAAGGGTACTTTCTTTGTTGTTAGCTTTATTAATTCAAGTGGGGGAGGTGATAGTTTGTGTAAAACCATAAAGATTAATGTGGCTAGTAGGCTGTTTGTTGCTACAAGAATGCCAATCAATGTTTAAGTCACCTAGGATGATTGTTTCTTGGGGTAAGTTTAGAGATAGCAAACATAGGATGTTTTCAAAGGTAGAGATATTATTTCCAGGGGGGATATAGATACAGATGATAAAGATAGATTTAACAGAGTTTAGTTTGAGTTTGGTAATAAGAATTTCAGCATTAGAGTTGTGAGGAGGTTTCTGGTTGAAAGTGGTAATTTGAAGGCTAGATTTAAATAAGATAGCTACTCCACCACCTTTTTTGGTTACCCTGTCAAGACGCAATATATTGTAGCCAGGAGGGGTAACTTCAGTGTCTTTTGTTGAAGGTTTTAACCAGGTTTCTGTTAGCCAAATAATATCAAAGGAATAGAGTTGTAAGATAGCATGGAGTTGTGTTGTTTTGTTATTAATACTACGTATGTTGAGGTTGGCTATTGAGAGTGAGTTGTTTTTTTTTTTTTGGTAGGGGGCTGTTAGTAGGGATTTGGTTAAATGTCTGATTAATAGAGGGGATAATTGGCCCTGGGTTTGGGTGAATGTCACCACCTTTAAGGGAGAGTAGTAGGGTTAGGTATGTGGTGTCTGTATATTTACTTTGTGGGAGGGCTAGTCTTCTGGGCTTTAGGTTAGAATATTTTATGTGGGTTGTCCTATGATATTTAGGTAAAAGTTAGTTTGGTGTGGAAGTGATGTTGATGTGATGGTTTTGGAAGGTAGGAGTTGAGGAGGTAGTATATTTAGCTGGTTTGGGAAGGTGTGATGGTAGTGGGTATTCGTAAGAAGTTAGAAGGAGTGCTATTATCAGAGGTGGAAGGAGTGAGAGTGTGAGTAAGATATGTTTGATGGCTATGGTGGGGAGTTTACCCATTGCAGAGGAGGTTATTAAGTTGTAGTTGTTAGTACCAAGGAAGTGGGTGTGATGCTGTAAGATAGAGGTAATAGAGGTAGCGAAGGGGAGTGGTTAGAATAGATACAAAATGGAGGGAAAGGACAAGATTGGTTAATGGTTGGGAAGTTGTGTATGGTTGAAGAGGAGAGGGTTGTGGTTAGGTAGGTATAAATTAAGATGTACTGGGGGTGGGTGGGAATTGAAGGTAGGGTAGGGGAGCAAAGTGAGCCCGCAGGGCGAACGGAGCGGGTTGAGGCAAAGGAAGAGAAGTTATCGAGGAAACAATCAGTAAAGTAGGTAGCTACAAGTTGGAAGGCAGGACATGAGTGGAGAGGTTTTAGATAGAGGGGAAATATAATGAAAGAGACCGCTAGGTGAGTACCAACTGAAAGGCACCATGTAAGTATTGAATTGAACAGGCAGGAAGCTTAGTAAATAGATAGAGAATACCAAGATAGCACAGGGAGAGAGGGAGTGATAGATGGATGGAAGAGGGGTGACCCCTAGTGGGCAGCTCTGGTATTGTAGTAGAAGTTGTAAGGGAGTCGAAATAGTGTAGGAGACTAGAGAAGGAGACAAATTAAGGTGTGTTATGTTTCTCTTCATCTTATGCTCTATTTTTCTCCTCCTACTGTGCCATGTGTCATCCTACCATGACTCAATAATATCGGTCAACATCTCTCCAACTCTGTCCCAACAACCTATCCCTACATCCTCTTTACACTTTGCACACATTGCACCAAACCTATTTAATATTGTACCCTTCCTTTATTCCAAATACAGGCTGATTAACTACACTTCAACTCAAACCAAAGCAAAATTAAATTGCAAGAATCTTCTCCAAAAAACAAGTAAGCATAATTCCACAATATACTAAAATCCTTAAAGGAGGGTATATACACCCTAATCCTGGCTCCACAGTGAACACAAAGATAATTCTCTCCCACATTTTTCTCTAATCCAACAACAGCCAGTCCCCAAACCTGGTGATCTAAATTTGACTGCAGTAAATGTTAAAAGCATATGAAATAAAACTGCTGTACTATATGCCTGGATTACCCAATATAAGCCTGATAATTAGCTTAAACCCAGCATAAATCGCCTCAAAGTTAGACCTCCTGGCTATAATGTCATCTGTAATGACTGTATAAAGAGGAGAGGTAGTGGTATTGCTTTAATATTCCCCAACACCTACCACATTTCCCATTACAGCAAACCAACACCAAAATTCAGTTCAGCACAGCTTCTTATAGCTTTCCTCAAAATAAACAATTATAAGTAAATATGTATTACTGTCCTTTACATCCCTCCTGGGACAATACAGCTGTACTGGACGATATCCTACATTGGTATGTATTACTGTCCTTTACATCCCTCCTGGGACAATAGAGCTGTACTGAATGATATCCTACATTGGTATGTATTACTGCCCTTTACATCCCTCCTGGGACAATACAGCTGTGCTGAATGATATCCTACATTGGTATGTATTACTGTCCTTTACATCCCTCCTGGGACAATACAGCTGTACTGAATGATATCCTACATTGGTATGTATTACTGTCCTTTACATCCCTCCTGGGACAATACAGCTGTGCTGAACGATATCCTACATTGGTATGTATTACTGTCCTTTACATCCCTCCTGAGGACAATACAGCTGAACTGAACGATATCCTACATTGGTATGTATTACTGTCTTTTACATCCCTCCTGGGACAATACAGCTGTACTGAACGATATCCTACATTGGTATGTATTACTGTCCTTTACATCCCTCCTGGGACAATACAGCTGTACTGAACGATATCCTATATTGGTATGTATTACTGTCCTTTACATCTCTCCTGGGACAATACAGCTGTACTGAACAATATCCTACATTGGTATGTATTACTGTCCTTTACATCCCTCCTGGGACAATACAGCTGTACTGGATGATATCCTACATTGGTATGTATTACTGTCCTTTACATCCCTCCTGGGACAATACAGCTGTACTGAACGATATCCTACATTGGTATGTATTACTGTCCTTTACATCCCTCCTGAGGACAATACAGCTGTACTGAACGATATCCTACATTGGTATGCATTACTGTCCTTTACATCCCTCCTGGGACAATACAGCTGTACTGGACGATATCCTACATTGGTATGTATTACTGTCCTTTACATCCCTCCTGGGACAATACAGCTATACTGAACGATATCCTACATTGGTATGTATTACTGTCCTTTACATCCCTCCTGGGACAATACAGCTGTACTGAACGATATCCTACATTGGTATGTATTACTGTCCTTTACATCCCTCCTGGGACAATACAGCTGTACTGGATGATATCCTACATTGGTATGTATTACTGTCCTTTACATCCCTCCTGGGACAATACAGCTGTACTGGACGATATCCTACATTGGTATGTATTACTGTCCTTTACATCCCTCCTGGGACAATACAGCTGTACTGGACGATATCCTACATTGGTATGTATTACTGTCCTTTACATCCCTCCTGGGACAATACAGCTGTACTGGATGATATCCTACATTGGTATGTATTACTGTCCTTTACATCCCTCCTGGGACAATACAGCTGTACTGGACGATATCCTACATTGGTATGTATTACTGTCCTTTACATCCCTCCTGGGACAATACAGCTGTACTGAACGATATCCTACATTGGTATGTATTACTGTCCTTTACATCCCTCCTGAGGACAATACAGCTGTACTGGATGATATCCTACATTGGTATGTATTACTGTCCTTTACATCCCTCCTGAGACAATACAGCTGTACTGGACGATATCCTACATTGGTATGTATTACTGTCCTTTACATCCCTCCTGGGACAATACAGCTGTACTGAACGATATCCTACATTGGTATGTATTACTGTCCTTTACATCCCTCCTGGGACAATACAGCTGTACTGAACGATATCCTACATTGGTATATATTACTGTCCTTTACATCCCTCCTGGGACAGTACAGCTGTACTGAACGATATCCTATATTGGATATCCATAACATTTACACAAGAAAAATCTTACTAGGTGATGTGAGGGTCAACTGGTTGGACATTAACTGCCCTACATCTAGCATGGACTTATATGGATTCACACAACTAATTAATAACCCCACACATTATAGTAAGACATCAAATTCTCTATTAGACTGGATTCTAGTATCAAATGCTAGTATAATACACCACCACGGGTACAACGTCAGACGCTCTCAGTGATCATCTCTCAGTCAATACGACTAAACATCTCACACACACACACATCCAGTTAAACATATTTATAAAACAACACGGAACCTTTCCAAACTTAACCAGAAATGGTCCTCACCTCATTATCATCTATTATCTGGAACTTCCTAAAAATCCTCCCCTTAGACAATGCTGTAAATTAATTCAGTACAACTTTTCTAAATATCCTAAATATATAATAGAAGGAAGAGTTTGAAAGCAAATAAAGACAAAAAACTAACTTTCAGAATAATACTAACAACCCTAAAAAATTTTGGGCATCCATTAATGAAATCGTAGATCCTGGGCAAAAATACAACTCAAAACCTCTTCCAATAACTCACTACTTGAAACTAAAATACAGTTTAACTGTTATTTTACAGATAGCATAGCATCTCTAACCATTGATTCCTCAGCATCTAATCCAACCCTGCCCAATAGCCACATATAACCACATCCAGTTTCACCTTCAAACCTGTGCCCACATCCTATATAAAACTACTCTTAAACAAACTTAAACCATGCTCTTTTTAGCTAATAACCTTAAAAGTGAGTTCCTAAAAATAGCAGCCAATAGCATTGTCTATCCCGCCTCAGTCTTACAAATAGGTCAGTCTGGGAATCCCATGTTTCCTCTCTCTCTGCAGAAAGTCACACATCATCCCTCTGTACAAAGCAGGAAACTTAACAAGCATTAATAACTTTAGACCTATAGCAATCCTATCTCCCCTCACCAAAATAGTTGAAAAATCTATCAATTGCTAGATTATCTCCGGCAGGAAGAACTCCTATCCCCTACACAACATGGGTTCTGTCCTTGCCATAGTACTAGCACTGCCCTCCTAACTAATATAGGTAGCTACAGATAACAGCAAACTAGTCTTTTCTTTTTCTAGACTTGTCTAAAGCCCTCAACAGTTTGTCACAACAAACCATTACTCAAACTGTCCTCACTAGGTCTCTTTCATTCCACCCTGCAGTGGTTCAAAAGCTACCTCTCCTGTAGGTATCAGTCAGTAACATGGGACTCCACGTTCTTTCCTTACCTCCCAGTCACCACTGGTGTACCACAAGGCTATCTATCTTTGGTCCCTTCTTCTTTAACATTTTCACCAACACCATACATCCACGCAACACACCACCCTAATACAATACTCCGATGATTCCACTCTTATTTGCACATCTGGCAACATGGTACACCTCTAAATAGTTACCTCAGGAAGCTTTAATAGTCATTGAAGCATGGCTTCATAACTCACAACTCACGCTCAACCCCAAAAAGGCCAAACTACTCCTTATTTCCCTAAATCCCTCTCTCATGAAAAAACAAAATTTAAAGTCCTCTCTCTTGATGATACAACCATTGAAGTCACTTTGCATAGCAAATTATTAGGGGTGATAGTGGATAATCAGCTTACAACTGACCTGCATATACAAAATTGTACAAGAGAAACTCATCAGAAACTAGGGATGCTTTACAGAGCCAAACTTTCTCACTGATACTGCTAAAACTACACTTGGATTTATCTCTTCTCCAGTCTTCTTTATGCTCCCATCCTTACTAACCCCCAGGCCTCACAAAAATTGAAACTTGAACAATACTATAACAAAGCTGCTAAATTTACAGCAAATACCCCTTTCAGAACCCACCACTGTATAGCAGTAAAAAGCCTAAATCAGTTAGAACTGTCTGATCAACTAACATATACAGCTTCTTACCACCTATAAAATTATCCAGTATCCATCAGCCTCTCCAGCACAAAAAAAAGCATTCTACACAACTATGTTCTCAATTGGTCATTGTGACCAGTGACTAAAAACTCCTGTCTGCCTACAAACCTATCAAATCTGCTGGGCATTTTATATAATCGCACAAGGTTGCTAAAGCCTGGAACTTCTTACCTATTTCCATTAGGGCAATACCCTTCCTCTCATCTTTCAAAACCACTCTGAAAGACTTCCTAGTGAAAATTTGGCTTTTTTCTTGCTCAAAACCAGGATAAACTATTTCCCTAAATATGAAGAAGTAGCTTTCATCCCTTATACGTCCTTACTCTCCCTTCTTTACTTACTTCCTTACTTCTATCAAACTCTCTTCTCTGTCTTTCTTTTTAAATATACCATAAGCTTGTTTTTCCCTCACTTCATATTGCAATTCTTGTTTGTATTACCTTTAATTTCTTTATAGACTGCCTAAAATTTCTATAAACATTAAGTGATTGTCATATAACTTGTATTGATTCCTAACCAATGTTTTTATATTATTCATAATTTGTTATAAGTATTTAAAGTGTAGATGTTTTGTTTTATTTTTGAAGATTGCAAAATTGTTGTTCTTAAAATGTTTTGTTATAATTTGGAGCTTTTCTCTCCAGGCCTCTGTTGAAAATGGGCTTCAACCCATTCGAACCTTCACGGTAAGACAATGTCAGCAAATAAATGTGCCCTCGGTTTAGTAGAAAAGGATTTAAGGAAGGGTTGCTTAATTCAGTACAGATCGATGGACATATTAAGATCGATGAAAGACATGGATTCAGAAAGTAAATAACACGCCAAATGTTAGAAGTTTGATAAAACAAATGAAGACAGTAATCAAGACTATTAACGGATTTGTGCGATATAACAGAAGTGAATCGGATATATTAGTGTGCAGCTGAATTAATAACAGATAAAGTCTTATCACAAAAATACAGGGCAATAAAGGAAAGGGAGGGAAGACATCAGATGTCATCATGGAAGTATCGAATAGAGAAAACTATAAAGCAATTAAAACACAATAATTGCCACTGTTAGAAGAGTATAGAAAAGGGAGCAGATCAAGAAAACTACTTAGAAAGATAAATGCAATAAAAGCAATGCCCAATATGAGAACAGACCAGGTTCTATAATACACTATTGCAAATAATAAACTAAAGATATTAGCGCAGGCTGAAAAACTTAGAAGATATGCAGATAAATATAAAGGAAACATACAAAATAAACAATTCATTGATGATCCAAAAAGGTTTTACAGAAAAGTGGAAAAAAAAGGAATAGAAACAACACCAAAAAAGACGTGAAAGAAGTTTAAATGCACATGATCTGATATGGGATGAAGTAATGACCAGAGACAGTGAAATAAAATTAAGAAAAGCTCTTAAATGGAAAACACCAACCCCCGATGCATTACCTAACCTCTGGCTAAAAGTCTTAACATCTTTACATGAAGATTTAGCCCTGAGTAACAAATATTTAATATACGCACCCTGAATAGACACCAACCTGGTTAACTACAGGACAAATGATACTCCTCTTTTAGAGTGAAACTGCAAGTTATCCTAAAAACTATACAGCGATATCTTGCCATCTGACAATGTATAAACTATGTACTGGAATTTATGCTGACAGAGTGTAGAATCATTTAAAAGAAAACTCAGTCATGGCAACAGAACAACACTGTAACTAAAGAAAGTCATATGGAACATAGGATCATCTGTTGTTAAATAAATCTAAGTATGGCATGGATAGATTGACAGCATCCCACATTCATGGATAAAGGAGTGGTCACAAATGTATGAGATACTCCGTACATTGAATAATTACATTACAGTGACCATGAAACAGTGGCAAACCACTTAGCAGCTAAGCCATGTTAAAGGAAAAATTATTATCCCAGGCCTCAAAAGTGGGATATTCCAGGGTGACACTCTGTCACCGCATCTCTTTTGTCTTGCCCTTAATTCATTAAGCTGTCTACTTGACAGATCAGGTCATGATAATAATTTGGCTCCCAGACAACAAAAAAGAATAAAGCCTTCTTATCTTTTTTTTGTGGATGATGTAAAACGGTATAATTCGTCAAATGAGGAGCTGAAAGCATAACTGGAAGTTGTCAAAACTTTCTCATATGATATAAGAATGTCACTTGGTCGTGATAAATGTTCAAAAGCAACATTTAAAGCAGGAAAACTGCAGCACCAGGAAAATATCAATCTGGGACAGGAACGTGATATAAAAGAAATGAAGCAAGAGGGAGTGCATAAATATTTGGGAATTAATGAAGGATAGACAATAAAATATGAACAAATATCAACAAGGAATTCTATGGAAGACTAAAAAAAATAGTAGAAACAGCCCTGACATCGAGGAACAGAGTTCAGGCTATGAACTAATTTGCTCTTCTTGCTCTAATGTATGGTTTTGGGGGTGATTGACTGACTCCAAGAGGTACTGGATTACTTGGACAAGAAAACAAGAAAAATGTTTCAAGCTTATCAAATGATGTGTAAAAATCAGTGTTTACCAAGAGTATATACTCCGTGCTCTCAAGGGGGTGTGGTTCTTCTTGAAATTAATTACATGTATGTATCTGCAGTTGTAGTATGGCATACGTATCTGCTGCCCTCACCAGATCCGAATATTGTGAACGTTTTGAAACATAAAGAAAACAAATCTTATATGACTTCCCGGCTTAATATTGGTATCAAGTAGGAATGAAATCCAAACCAGAAGTAGACAAAAATCAGGCAGCAACTGAATGTGCCAAAAAAAACAAAAGAAAGAATATAAGGTGAAGGATCAGATGAGAAGGCAAGAAATGTGAAAACGGATAAATTTAATTCCAAATAGAGAAAAAGAACAGTTGTGTAAGAACTTACCGTAACCTTAGATGTCCTTCTCTTCCATGTTGCAGTATTCTTAACCTTACAGAGTTGCTGCCTGCAGCACCGGACATCCGGCCAGTATACCAAGTCTTGAGTGCAGGGGTACGTGTGATGCTGCATGCAAGAGCCATAAACTGATGGTGGCTATATCTGTGAAGTCTGCACGTACCCATTCAGAACTGGCTGCCACACAGAGACAGCCCTCAGGACTAGGAGGAGTGAAGGAGAATAAAATCCCCACCAGACACAAGTCAATAGTCAGGGAAAGGACTCATTTTATAATGTGGTCTACAGGAAAGGAGTGGGTAGATGGGTGGGATTGAATAATGCAACATGGAAGAGAAGGACATCTAAGGTTATGGTAAGTTCTGACACAACTGTTCTATGTCCTTCTGTTCTCATGTTGCAGTAGGGAGAGCACCAAGGCTCTCTAGGTATTAATGTGGGTGGCAGGTAGGGGAGCAGAGTCTATGAGACCCTGCAGAATAAATCTAGCAAACCCTGTTCTAGCTTTGGAGATGGAGTCCAAGTTGTAATGCTTGGTGAAGGTATGTACAGAGGACCAAGTTGCTGCCTCCAGAATTGAGGAGTAATCAATGCCCTTGAAAATGTCTGCCAAAGAGGAAGCAGTTCTGGTGGAAAGGGCTTTGACCGATGAACCTAATTGCTTTCCATGAAAGGAATAGCAAAAGACGATCACCTTAGAAATCCAAGAGGCAATCATCTGTTTTGACAAAGCCTTACATAGGGCTCTAGGATGAAAGCAAACAAACAGTTGATCCAATTGCCTGAAGAGTTTGGTCTTGTCTAGGTAGAACGTCAGTTGCCTATGAACATCCAAGGAATGCAAGGTCCTTTTTGAGGAGTTCTGAGGCTAAGGGTAGATGACAAGCAGGTTTATTGTGTGGTTTAAGGATAGTTCATGAACTACCTTGGGCATGAAGGAGGTGTTAGTTCTAAGGGAGACCCTATCCTTATGGAAAACAAGGTAGGGAGGTGAAGCCATGAGGGCTTGTATCTCTGAGACCCTCCTGGCAGAAGTGAGAGCCACTAACAAAACTGTTTTCCAAGTACATAATTTAAGAGAAGAAGAATGGGCTGGCTCAAAGGGAGCTAGTGTAAGTTTTTCCAGCACAAAGTTAAGATCCCAACATGGGGTAATGGGTTTTCAGGGAGGTCTGATGTGAAGGACCCCTTTTAGAAACAGCTTGACATCTAACCTGGATGCCAGAGGAGGGGTCAAGGGAAGGCAAGCAGAAATAGCAGAGAGATGCACTTCACTGAAGAATAAGTCAACCCTGAATGCAATAACTCACAGAGGTAGGAAAGGACGACTGGAACCAAGGCTTTAAATGGGCCATGTTTACTCTTAAGGCACCGATGGGAGAATCGTTTCCATTTAAATAAATAATTTCTCCTAGTACTTGGTTTCCTCACCTCCTGCAGAACACTGACTATATCCTCTGAGTATAGGTGCCTGAAGGGGATCAGAACTCTATCACTCACACTGCCAGACTGAGGTTGAGAAGGTGGGGATGAATAAGAT
This sequence comes from Protopterus annectens, assembly GCF_019279795.1. Taxonomy (NCBI): domain Eukaryota; kingdom Metazoa; phylum Chordata; order Ceratodontiformes; family Protopteridae; genus Protopterus; species Protopterus annectens. The sequence goes on along the minus strand of NC_056726.1, from coordinate 1,515,784,394 downwards.
ACCCCTTGCCTTGTGTGAGTACATCAAAGTGGTGGGGTAACCTCTGGTGATTGCCCTGGGCTAAAAGGAAAAGTAGGGGAAACCAATGCTGTCTTGGCCAGAAGGGAGTCACCAACAGGGCTTTTGGTTTGTCCTTCTGTACTCTCAGGAGCAGTTTGTGAATGAAAGGAAATGAGGGGAAAGCATAAAGGAACATTCCTTCCCATGAAAATGAGAAGGTGTGCACTTTCCAGGCTTGTGGATGGGGAAGCCTTGTGCAATAGAGTGGTATCTGTCTGTTCTGCGAGGAGGCAAACAGATCTACTTGAGGAGTACCCCACCTGTGAACTAGATCCCAAAACAACTCACTGTGAAGCATCCATTCATGGGAGGGTGATAAGGTCCTGTGCTCAGGGGGTCTGCCATCACTTGTGGGAGGGCGATAAGGTCCTGCTCAGGGTGTCAGCCATCACTCATGGGAGGGTGATAAGGTCCTGCTCAGGGTGTCCGTCATCAATTGTGGGAGGGTAGTAAGGTCCTGCTCAGGGTGCCTGCCATCACTGGTGGGAGGGTGATAAGGTTCCTGCTCAGGGTGTCTGCCATCACTGGTGGGAGGGTGATAAGGTCCTTCTCAGTGTGTCTACCATCACTCATGGCAGTGTGATAAGGTCCTACTCAGGGTGTCTGCCATTACATTGTGATAAGGTTCTGCTCAGAGTGTCTGCCATCACTCGTGAGAAGGTGATAAGGGCCTGCTCAGGGTGTCTACCATCACATGGCGATAAGGTCCTGCTCAGGGTGTCGGCCATCACTCGTGGGAGGGCGATAAGGTCCTACTCAGGGTGTCGGCCATCACTCGTGGGAGGGTGATAAGGTCCTGCTCAGGGTGTCTGCCATCACTCGTGGGAGGGTGATAAGATCCTGCGTAGGATGTCTGCCATCACTTGTGGGAGGGTGATAAGGTCCTGCTCAGGGTGTCTGCTATCACATTTTCTTCTGATGGGGAGGATGATCAGGTCCTGCTCAGGGTGAATGCCATCACTTGTGTGAGGTGATAAGGTCCTGCTCAGGGTGTCTCCCATCACATTGTCTTCTGATGGGGAGGGTAACAACATCCTGCTCAGGGTGTCTGCCACCAATTGGTGATAAGGTCCTGCTCAGGGTGTCTGTCATCACTTGTGTGAGGGTGATAAGGTCCTGCTCAGGGTGTCTGCCATCACTCGTGGAATGGTGATAAAGTCCTGCTCAGGGTGTCTGTCATCACTCCTGGGAGGGTGATATGTTCCTGCTCAGCGTGTTGGCCATCACTCATGGGAGGGTGATAAGGTCCTGCTCAGGGTGTCTGCCATCACTCATGGGAGGGTGATAAGGCCCTGCACAGGGTGTCGGCCATCACTCGTGGGAGGGTGATATGGTCCTGCTCAGGGTGTCTACCATCACGTTGTGATAAGGTCCTGCCGGAGTGTCTGCCATCACTCGTGGGAGGTTGATAAGGTCCTGCTCAGGGTGCCTGCCATCACTCATGGGAGGGTGATAGGATCCTGCGCAGGGTGTCTGCCATCACTCAAGGGGGGGAGATAAGGTCCTGCTCAGGGTGTCTACCATCACTCATGGGAGGGTGATAAGGTCCTGCTCAGGGTGTCTGCCATCACATGGTGATATGGTCCTGCTCAGGGTGTCAGCCATCACATGGTGATAAGGTTCTGCTCAGGGTGTCGGTCATCATTCATGGGAGGGTGATAAGGTCCTGCTCAGGGTGTCTGCCATCACTCGTGGGAGGGTGATAAGGTCTTGCTCAGGGGGTCTGCCATCACTCGTGGGAGGGTGATAAGGTCCTGCTCACTGTGTCTGCCATCACTCGTGGTAGGGTGATAAGGTCCTGCTCAGGGTGTCTGCCATCACTCCTGGAAGGGTGATAAGGTCCTGCTCAGGGCATCAGCCATCACATGGTGATAAGGTCCTGCTCAGGGTGTCGGCCATCACATGATGATAAGGTCCTGCTCAGGGTGTCTGCCATCATTCGTGGGAGGGTGATAAGGTCCTGCTCAGGGTGTCTGCCATCACTTGTGGGAGGGTGATAAGGTCCTGCTCACTGTGTCTGCCATCACACGTGGAAGGGTGATAAGGTCCTGCTCAGGGTGTCTGCCATCACTCATGGAAGGGTGACAAGGTCCTGCTCAGGGTGTCTGCCATCACATGGTAATAAGGTCATGCTCAGGGTGTCTGCCGTCACTCATGGAAGGGTGACAAGGTCTTGCAAAGGGTATCTGCCATCACATGATAATAAGGTCCTGCTCAGGGTGTGTGAAATCACATTGTCTTCTGATGGGGAGGGTGATAAGGTCCTGCTCAGGTTGTCGGCCATTACTCGTGGGAGGGTGATAAGGTCCTGCTTCGGGTGTCTGCTATCAAATGGTGATAACATCCTGCTCAGGGTTTCGGCCATCACGTTTTCTTCTGATGGAATATAAACTACCTGTAAATGAATCTGTAGTGCTGTTGCGAGAGATCAAATTTGAATATCAAGGCTGCAAGGAGGGTAGGACTTTGTTCCTTCTGCTTGTTTATGTACCATAGGACTGCCATATTGCCTGTGATGACCTTTAATGTGCCTAGCAGAATAATCTGTTGAAAGGCCTGTTTTGCCAGGAAGAGGGCCCTTAACTTCTTTAGGTTGATGTGGTCCTTTATTTCTGTAATGGACCATTTTTCATGCACTTTGTGCTGGGTACTGGTACTGTGAAGAACTGCCCCCTGGTACTGTGAAGAACTTCCCCCCAACCTAGGTCTGATGCCTCTGTGTAAAGAGACTGTCTGGGTGGAGGAATCTGCAAGGGCACCCCCTTGATTGAGGATGATAGTTGAAATCCACCAGCTGAGTTCCTTTTTTAGGCATGGAAGAAGAGGAACACTTGTTTCCAAGGAGTGAGCGTGTTGGTTCCAAGAATTTCTCAGTACCCACTGAAACTTCCTCATTTGCATCCTGACCAGAAGGATCATGGGAATCAAGGATGCCATAAATCCAAGTATTCTCAGGAGTTCTCTGGCTGAGATGGATGGTAATGGTAGTAGGCAATTGAAAAACTGGGTGAGAGACTCCACTTCTGTGTTGGGATAAAGACTGACATCAAGTCTGTCCGTATTCTGCACCGCAACAATAATTTCAGTTATTAGAAACAACTAATAACACAAACCCTTGTATTCCGCAAAGTCTGCAACCCGTTGTCTTCAATAAAATATAACTTTAAGACTTACAAGTTAAAATAAGAAAATAATGTGGAGAAAAAACACTTTGTTCCATATTAAATCCTGTTTATTCAGCGTAATTCAGGTAGGTGAACGCACAAAATTTTTATAACACATATTTAATCTATCACACTTATTTATACAACCAGGGTGGAAAGTTACAGTGATTAAACAGTGTTTTAATGTAACATTAGCACCTAATTTTGGTTATCTTCCGTTTATCTTTTAACATTAACTTTCAGACCATGTGCAGCAGGGGATGGGCATGTATTAAACATTACATTTAAAACATGCTGACTGTGTGCACCAGGGCTATTGGGCATGTCCAAAAAGAAGATGTGGGTTGGAGTATACAGGGAACTGATAGGTCATTTCCTTTTCAACCCAACTTATGTAAAAGCCGTGCGAAGTGAAGAGAAAGTGGGGAGTGGTTCTTCACCGGGAGGGGACAAAGGTTTGTCCTGATAGGTCAGTTTAAACAATGCTGACCAATCATGAGTGGGTCATGTAGTTAGGAAAACTGGGCTGTCGTTAAGATTGATGTGGGGTGGTCTAAGGGTGGGGATTGGCTGTGGGAAATAGTGCATGGTCCTATCAGTAATAAGGGGCATGGAGATGTAATGTGGGATGGACTAAGGGTGGGGAAAACACCGTGGGGAAAACCTATCCGAAGTAGGGGGAGTGGTTCAAGATGGTTATGAAGAGCGAGGGGGTGTGACGATGTACAGCCGTATCTGTATAGTGACAGCCCTAGAGGAGGGGCTAACTTGGTGGGCTAGAGTGTGAGTGGTGTGGAGCTAAAGCAATGCTCCACCCCATGTTTGTGTGGCTGCAGTGAGGGGTTAGCCTGGTGCCAAGGACGGTGGGTGGATAGGCGCCAGACTAACCTTGCGAATGGGGAAGGGGCAACAAAAACGTGGAATTCTGAGCAAGATATGTGAAGAATGCATGGCCGTGATGCCGTGGAGAAACAAAAATATGGAGTAATCGGCCAGTGGAAAGTCCGTGTGGTAGTGCATGTGGATTCCCTTCAAGCAGAGGGGAACAAAGGATGTGGGTGAAAACGGGAGCTCGACTGCATCCGAGGTTGAAGTGAATATGGTGTCGATGGCATGGATGGTGATAGACTGTGAACATCCAAAAAACAGATCAACCTAAAAAAAAAATAATTATAAAGAGATCTGAAAATCTGTATTTTATAATATAAGCTTAAGGTTATAAGGCATAACATCGTTGAAAAAAATAAAGATAAAATCTGGCTGTTAAGCGTGCTCGCTTGAAACAGTGAGCCTGGAATTATTTTGTGGCAGTTATGTGTATGCAGTAGGGCTAAGGTTGTTAGAATCAAGAAATCGCTGTAACAGAAGACTGAGTATATATATATATATATATATATATATATATATATATATATATATATATATATATATATATATATATATTTAAGAAAAGTGAATGTGTGGGAATTGGATTTGGACCTGGTAACTCAGTTGTACAGCGATTTTCTAACTGTGGTTTAGTTGTTCATGCCTGAAATATAACTAATAATACATATGAGGAAAATAACTATTGAAACAAACCAATTTTCAGAAAAACATGAAAAACATGAAAAAAGCAGATATGTGAAATTAGCCGTATTCATCTCCGGTAGGTAAGCTCCATGCATACAACCAAAATGAAAGAAATGATGCATAAAGTCATACTATTTAGTATTGTAAAGTGTTATTTAACTATTAAACTTGCTGAAATTAGATTTCAAAGCATTTTACCAATTAGTGGAAACTAACTTTGTAGTCGGATTGAAGCAATACAAGTTACAAATACATCAGTTCATGTTCCGTCTTTTGGTCGTATGTTTTGGCGCCAACCTATAAGAGTCCAACATGGCAATTTCACTTGTGTCTGTGTTGAGTTTGCTGTGGGCATACACCTGTGTATACACAGGCAGCAAATTAAATTAAAATGACAGTATTAAGAGAGACATTTGTAAGAATAAAATTAAAATCATTTTGATGCTAGTACGAAGTAAGAAAGTGTTTTTTTTGCAATAATTTGAATTGTGAACACATATATATATGATTAACAGTTAGGTGCATTATAACTTGTTCTGCTCCACAAGGATGGCTCCATGCACATGACCAAAAACGACCAAAAACGTGGGAACCAACTTAATATGTAATCTTATAAAGTCTAATTTAACTAAATATGTTGCAGAAAAATATAAATCCAACTTTGTAGCAAAAATTGTAGTTATTAGTGGAGAATACCTTTGTTTAGTATTATCAGAACAATATCAAAATTGGAACATGGTCTGTCTTTGGTCATTTGTTTTGGCGCCAACCATGAACATGGCATTTTTATGTTTATCAGCATGTGGGCTGAGCTGCTATGGGAATTTATCAGTAGAAAAGTGAGCAACAATACATCTGCTGAAAGTCCAGGAGTAAATAGTGGCAATAAGTAATTATTGTATTAAAATTGGATCAATGCTGGTGATTTTATTTTATTTATCTATTTTACATTTGTTGACTGGGAGAGTCCAGCTGGATTACAAGTCCATTTTCAGTGGAGGCCCAAGGAGAAAAACTCCAAGAGAACATTTTTTTACAAAACATAGTTTTAAGGACAGACTTTTGACATACAATTTCCATAGAAGAGACTTTGACATACATATTACCTAATAGATAGGATACGGTCATTCTCTACAATATAATACAGTATAGTGGCTGGGGAACTGTGCTGGCTTTAAATCAATGGAACCAAATTCCTGTCCAATGTTGTAAGCTGCCAAAAATTCCCTTGAAAAAGGCCCACTTAACGACAGCCCAGTTTTTCTAACTACATGACCCACTCACGATTGGTCCGCATTGTTTAAACTGACCTATCAAGACAAACCTTTGTCCCCTCCCAGTGACAAACCACTCCCCACTTTCTCTTCACTTCACATGGCTTTTACATAGGTCATTACCTTTTCAACCCAACCTATCAGTTCCCAGTATACTCCAACCCACATCTTCTTTTTGGACATGCCGAGTCCCCCCGGTGCACACAGTCAGCGTGTTTTAAATGTAATATTTAAGACATGCCCATCCCCTGCTGCACACGGTCTGAAAGTTAAAGTTAAAAGATAAATGGAAGTGAACCAAAATGAAGTGCTAATGTTACACTAAAACACTGTTTAATCACCGTACTTCCCCACCCTGGTTGTATAAATGTGATAGATTAAATATGTGTTCAAAAACTGTTGTGCACTCACCTACCTGAATTACGCTGAATAAACTGGATTTAATAAGGAACGAAGTGTTTTTCTCCACATTATTTTCTTATTTTAACTTCTAAGTCCTAAAGTTATATTTTATTGAAGATAACGGGTTACAGACTTTGTGGAATACAAGGGTTTGTGTTATTAGTTGTTTCTAATAACTGAAATTGTTGTTGTTGAAAGGTTTTCCCTAAACCTACAAACCTTGTATCTAAGGGTATCAGGAGACAGTTTTGGGTTCCACAACTGTCCTCCACGCACTGAGTAATTAAATTTGATAGTATTCTGCTCCCCAGGAAAACTAGGTCTTATGTGGGAGCCATTTCAGACTTTAGACAGTTTACAGTGAAGCCTAGATTCTGTAGCATCCTGCAAACCAGTTCCAGGTGTTGAGTCAGGGTGCAAGGATCTTGATGTAGGATCAAAAGGTCATCCAGATAGGATAAATTTGTATCCCCTGAAGTCTGCAGTTTGCACTAACTGGGGCTCGACATTCAGTTGAAACTATTGATGCTGTGGAGAGCCCAAAGAGTAAAGCAGTAAACTGAAAATGTGAGGAACCTACTGAGAAGTGAAGAAATTTTGTGTAAGTGGGGTGAATAGGGATATGTAGATAGGCATCCTTCAGATCCAAGGAGGCCATGAAGGCTTGTTGAGGAACAAGTGGAAGGAGGTGATGTAATGTGAGCATTTTGAAGGTAGGCACCCTGAGGAAGAGATTGAGGTAAGACAGGTCGAGTATGGGTCTCAAAGGACCATCTTTTCTTGGAACCAAAAACATTCTTGACTAAAACCCCTTGGCTACTTGTTCCTCGGATACTTGATCTATAGTGCCCTGAGAATGGAGTTGGCTCAGGATAGTGGGAAATAGTGGAAGGTGACTGGGTGATGGTTGTGGAACTCCATGGAATGGTGGAGATGCCCACCATGTCATGAAGTATCCTCCCTCGATGATGGAGAGCACCCACCTGTTTGTGTTGTTTTTTCTGCCAGGAGGGTAGGGATAGGGAGACAGGGGTAAGGGAAGAGAGTCACAGTGGAGGAGCTCTATCTGGATCTGGCTGTCTCTGAAAGGAAGGGGGCATGGAAGAGGATGAAGATCTAGGGGCAGTTTGTCTCCTTGTTTGTTTCCCTCTCCTTGACTGGGTAGCAGAGGGGTGGGAAGACTGCCTCCTGACAACGCTAGGCTTTTGGTGATAGTTCCTATGGAATCTGGGAACAAGTGAAACCAATAAATGTTTCAGATTCTGTAAGTCTTTCCCTTTTTCCTGCAGTGATTTGAGTAACTGGGAAGCAGGAGCTTCAAAGAGGGCTGAATTGTCCATTGGGGTATCTAATAATTTAGCCTGGACATCCAAAGGCAGTGGTTGTAGTCTCCACCATGCAAACCTCCTAAGGACCGAACCAGAAGAAGCTTCAACAGCATCACAGCTGCTCTTAATTGAATGTCTTGTCACCTAGGATACTGTGGATAGAAGGGTATTCAGCTGAGCCTTAGCTGGAGAGTCAGGAATGTCTGACAGCAAAGTAGAGGCCTTAGTCAGGGAGTCTAGAGCAAACTTAGCCATATGAGTCTGGTAATTAAGTGCTCTTATGGCCAAGGTAGAGGGAGTATAAATCTTCTTTCCCAACCTATCCATGAATTTACTATCTTTGTTAGTGGGAGATAAGGAAGATGAAAGAAGATGCCTGGAAGACGTATCAGCTGTGACTGCAATAACAGCAATATCTGCTGGCAGATTCTTAAAAAAGTACTGTTCTTTTTCAGAAACCGTATAGAATCTGTCTGGTCTCTTTTAGCAGGAAGCTGTAATTCAGGGCACTGAGAAGCAGCTAAGAAGGCATCCTGGTATGCTGGGAGTGAAGGCGGGACTGCAGATGGTGAGGGTTGCTCCATCTGGAGTAGTTCAAAGTATCTACTTCCCACTTGAAATGCTGTCTAAGTAGGGAAATAGTACCCCCAAAAGAGAAATCCTCTCCAGGGGATTCAGGAGTGAGGGACTCTTTTTCCTCTGTGGCAAAATTCCTAGGGGAATCCATTTGTGAGCAATAAGTCAGGGACTCATCAGAGGAGGAAGAACCTTCCTCTGATTCTTCTTGAGCAGCAAGTGGAAGGCCTGACTGAGGAATCTGGGCCTGGAGTACCTGAAAGGCCTTGAACAGAGACTGTGAGAATGCTTCCCAAGCTGGGGCAGGCCCTTTAACCCTGTGTTTTTCTTTTTGTTTCCTTTTTAAGGTAATCAGGTCAGTAGAAGTCCTGGATGCAGACATTTGAGTGGATGGCAAAGCAGTAGAAGGCCCCTCCAATGCCACGAGCCATGGTACGTCCTCACCATCAGGAGCTGATGGTTGTAAGAGGTCAGCAGATGTACTCTGGGTATCCACTGCACCAGTTTCCATTCCGGTTCCTGGTAACAGTGGAACACCCGAAGTCCAGAGTGATTCTGGGCTGACATTCACCTCTAGAATTTTACTGAGCACCTGAGGCACAGCTTGGATGTCGGGCCTAACTTTTTTAGCCTTCTTCCTTGGTGGCTCATCGGAGTTGTCCACTCTGCCCTCCAACCCGAATGTCAAACGTCGGAGATGCTGGTTCTCCAACTAGAGATTTAGAACTGACAGATGGCTTCTAAAGGTTTTAGGGAAATAGGATTGACAAATATCACAGTTCTTATAATCATGACCTGCCCCTAAACAAAATAAATACTGATCGTATGTATCTTTATGCGGAGTCTGTCTTCCACAGGTGCACTTTCCCTTCCTAGATGATATACGTCTAAGAAAGATAAATAAAATAGAAAATAAACACAAGGGTACTTATCTGAAGGTGGACAGCCAAGAACGGTCGTCGAGAATGGATAGGTGAGGCCAAACACACACTGGATAATTGCAGCTGGCAAATGGACATCTGAAACTCACTGTGGAAGAAAAGTACTGAATTGGGTACATGCTGATGTCACAGATATAGCCGCCATCAGTTTATGGCTCTTACATGCAGTGTAGCATGTACCCCTGCACTCAAGACTTTGGTATACTGGCCAAATGTCTGGTGCTACAGGCAGCAAATCCTTCAAGTTAAGAAAACTGCAACATAGGAATAGAAGGACATCTCCTGGAACAACTTAATGTCAATCAGGATCTAATACAAGAATAATTAAGGAGAGGTGAATTTTAAGCAAAAAATAAAAGGTTAGTATGAGCAGCTCAGGATAGTGGACTATGTACACTTTGGTTTACGAAGTTCACTGAACATGTGGAGAAACAGACAAAAGCAGGTTTTGTAAAACAGAACTAGAAACAGTCGTACATCTTGGTCTGGGTGGGCTACATTAATGGCAGAAGGCCTGTATACTGAAAGGCATAATAATGAGGCAAGACTGTTACACTGACGATTGTACAAACATTATAATATTGAAGTAATTGAGAAGCACTGGAAACATGAGCCACAAAGCATTACAGAGAATGATGAAGTCTACATTACATGGGATCACCCTTTATCAACTGTTCAAAAACATAGGTACAAGAAAAGCAGGTACAGTAAGTAGTCCATGAAAGGAAGACAAAGGTAGTATTGATGATTGAAAATGCCACACCCAGTGACTACAGTGTCTTATATACAGAGAGGCACAAATAATACCAGGATATGCAGGCAGAAACGAGGGCAATGTGGAGGAAGGGTACCCACACAGTTCCAAAAAAAGAAGGAGCAATGGGTCTCATAAAAAAAGAATTTAGAGTTGTATTTACATGTGCTATCATAATATGTAACTCCATATGAACTGCAGGAGGAGTCAATTCTGGAGCAGGTGCTGCAAAAGAACACTTTTGGCTAACATTAAAGACTGAAACAATACTAATTTCAGGAACTTTTAATCATACTTTCACTTAGGAATGGAGTTCATTCCTATCATGGTATTAGAAACCTAAATGACTTGGAGAAATTAAAGGGAAAATGGTTGATTTAGAGATGAGAGCTCACAGAGCACAACATGATCCACAGACGTCACACACAAGTGAGAAGAGCCACCAAATTTAGCTTTCAGCATCAAGCATGAGCCTCACCTGGTATGCTAATTCCTCCATAACCTGTAGGAAAACATTAAGCAAGAGAGCAGTTAGAAGCATAAATATTCTCAGATATTGTGCATGCACATTCCTGCATTGTGGATCAAAAGAGCAGTACTATAACAGTAAGGGATATTCAGACTGACTAAAGGTTGCAGCTTCTATGGGGTAGGAGCTTGAGTGTCTAGATGTTTACCAGTCAACTATCTTATCCATAAATATGTGAAAAAGGAGACTTCATTATTTCCATAAAGATCCCCAAAACATGATCATGGTATTCTCCCATCGAATGAATGTTTCAGCAAAAGTTTTGTCCTCTTTGTCAGGAAGGACTAGAGAATTGTGATGATTTATCTTCATGTGAATCTATATGAGACGTGTCATATACTCCTCAGATGACATATTTTATCTATTGGCATTTATGCTTGTGTTCTATTTACTGGATTATCTAACTGGAGTTTAGCCCATTTTCCACTACAGATGGTACAGGATGAAAGGAGCGGGTTCCCCGGGTACAAGTTGTCATGGGGCATGACAGGCAATTCAAAGGGCATTGCTGACCAGGTGTAAGTGTAGTAGTAGCACTACTTTAAGCAGATTAAATTAAAATATTTTAATTGTGTGTGTGTGTGTGTGTGTGTGTGTGTGTGTGTGTGTGTGTGTGTGTGTGTGTGTGTGTGTGTGTGTGTGTGTGTGTGTGTGTGTGTGTGTGTGTGTATGTGTGCGTGTGTGTGTGTGTGCGTGTGTGTGCGTTTCCAGCTATAGCAAGGAGCTAATGTAAAAGCTTCTACAGTCACAGATCTCATTTTTTTTTGTTTCCTGTTCAGCTTCAGAGGAGGTTAGTTGAGGATGATTTAATTTATTTATTTAGTTAGTTACTTTTATTGGTCCACAAACTCTGGTTGGTGGCTGCTAATGTGGGGACTCCCCAAAGACCCAACTGAGCTAGATATACCGCTGCCATTTTCAGCGTAACCAGTAGCAATCAGAATAGTACACTAGATAAAAATATACCACACAAAAAAATCTTACTGCTGTGGGTACAAACAAATACAGAAATCCATCCATTCAGAATACAATACAGTGAATTTGACTATGCAAAATCAAAGACTGTATTTGCAATACATAAATATGTTTAAAGATATCATAATTTAATGACTGTGACTATACATAGTCAAATATTACATTTGAAGCACAGAAATATGCCAGTAAAAATGTAAGTGCTAAAAACATGTAACAAAACCACGGTGCTGAAATTAACCTGGTTCCAAACATAACTTAATAACTTCTTCATATTAAAACAGATGATACAACCTGGCCGCAGACATTGAAAAGAATAACATAAGCACTTCTGTCCATTAAAATAATGAACTTCCTCAGATATAATACACTTAAAACTTAAGAGTTTAGTACACATCAAAAATACTTCATTGGCCATCACAGCCAACTCAGAAGTTTGCTAATTGGATGAAGAACTAGTATTTCTAATGCTTTGGAGAGTAAGTTCTGTAATGAACCTAGTATGGACCTTGATCATAAGGTAACATTTATTACTACCTTTAGTAAAAATATTCAGTTACCTTTAGTAAAAATATTCAGTCATTAAGATCTGGGAATATAGTAGGAGAAAAACCTGTTCTAGTTTACCATAGAGCTCCTAACTTAAAGATCATACCGGAAAGGAATAACAACAATAATAGCAAACATGGAGAAATGGAGAAATGTGTTTTTTGTCAGCATTGTAAACAGGTGAATGAGGGTAAAAGTTTTGAAATAAAAGGGATTAACTATCAAATTAGAGGTGGGTTTAATTGTGAATCTAGGGGGGTGATTTATATTGCTAAGTGTTTGAAATGTATGGGTTTTTACTTGGGTAAAACCGATCGTAAATTTAGAGTTAAAATATACGAGCACAAATATAATATTAAGAAGAATTGTTTAAATAGTGCTCTAGGGAAACATGTGAGCAAGTACCCAGGACATTATTTTTCTTATATGGCCATTGACTCTGTAACTCCCAATATTAGGGGCAGGCCCCGAACATTACAACTGGAAAAGAAGGAGCTTATTTTTCAACTCTGACTAAATGTGGGGGCGTGGCCAGGGTATTAATGAACAGACTTCCATTTCATGTCTGTTAAAACTTAAAGCTGTTGAATGACAAAATTAAAGGATAAAAGTAAGGGCTAAAATTTAAACAGTTGTTATAAGTGTTTTAAAATATATTATAATGTTTAGTGATTTGAATGGATTCCATTTAAGTTAGGGTAATATTGAACGGAATTTGTCATTCGATTTTCATGGAGGTTTGCTGAAGATATGGGTGAGATGACTGGGGTAACTATCAAGAAAGGCACTAACCATGAAAGAAAGAGTGTCTCTTACACCAATGAGAGAGCAAATGTATGTAACACGCAAAATAGAATGATATGTGGGTTATGGGTGGAAAGCTTTTTGTTTAATCAATCAATAAAGGTCAAGGTTGGCTGGGATTTATGAATTGTGTCTGTTTACCAATGGGTGAACAATTTTAAATATTATGTAAAATGGACTTAAAGATGGTTTATTGGTTTTAAGTTTTTGGTTAAACCAATCAGCAAAATTATGATTTGGCTATGATGGCCAATGAAGTATTTCTGATATGTATTTAAATCTTAAGTTTTAAGTGAATTATATCTGAGGAAGTTCATTTTAATGGGTGAAGGTGCTTATGTTATTGTTTTTAATGTCTGTGGCAAGGTTTTATCATATTTTATAATATCAAAATGTTATTAAAAGTTATATTTGGAACCAGTTCAGTTTCAGTGCTGTGGTTTTGCTACATTCGTTTAGTTTGTTGGATTTGTAGCATCTTCAAGAGTGTAATACAATGAGTGTGACTATTCAACACAATGTCTCAGGTTGCAATTTGTAAGGGTGTGCCTTTTAATGAAAAACACCCAGTGCAATAAGGCACTCTAGAAATGTGTTTTATGGTGGCCTTGAATGTGTACACCAATAGCAGAAATCCTTTAGCTACACCCTGTGCTAGTTCAATGAGACAGCAACTCCAAAGCTTTATTAATTAAATAGTGCATGTGATTGGTTTATTAATGCTACTCATTGTAGTTTTGAAAAGGGGTTAGGAAAAGTATACACTGATAATAGCAGACAAGTTGCAGTAGTAGTGACAGATGACGTATGTTTTTATGTTTAATGTTAAGTACATTAGGATTTGATGGTGTATATAACATATCTGACATAAGATAATAACATACCTGATCTGCCAAGATAATAACATGCCTGATGCGATAAGATAATAACATCTCAGAGTTGGTATATTTAAGTGGGGGGGAGTGTGGGAAGCACAGCCCCCCCACATTGGGGTGGTGTGGGGGGCAAAGCCCCCCACATTATGTAGTGTTTTAAAGTTTTTTTTTTTTTTTTTATTTTGGAACAGCAATTTTTTTCCAAGGTTTCGATGTTGTAAGCTTTTGCTTACATGGGGTCGGTTAAAAAGAAGTTATGTACTTACCATAACGTTCCATGTGAGTTGTTTATCTCGCCTTTATTCTCACTGATGGCTTTGGAGCAGATCCTCGGCTCCGACACGGCCGATAGCAAAGGCTCAAGGTTTGCCAATAGCTCGAGATCAAGCCCCTTATCTCACAATGCACTGCTAGAATGACCTCAGATCTTGTTTTCTGCGAGTAACAGTATATATATATATATATATATATATATATATATATATACACCCTTTTATTTATTTCTATCAAGAACACTTCCCAAAGGGGAAGAAGAAATATTGAATAACCAGGATGGTACTAGCCTCTAAGTCAACAGTCAGCCAGGAGGGGGAAGGAGGGAGGGACGTGAGAATAAAGGTGAGATAAACAACTCACATGGAACGTTATGGTAAGTACATAACTTCTTTATGTGAAGTTGTTAAATCTCGCCGTTTATTCTCACTGATGGGTAGTGTCCCTAGCACCCTCAACTCTGGGTGGCTCATGGGAGTATGTTCTTCAGTACCGTAGAACCAAAGGAAGACCTGTCCCTTGAAGCCTTATCCACTTTGTAATGCGTGATAAAGGTATGAGGCTTAGACCAAGTGGCTGCAGCGCAAATACTGTCAAGGGGCAATTTAGCTTGAAAGGCAGAAGATGTAGAGACGGCTCTGGTAGAATGAGCCTTAGGTTTGTGCGTTAATGGCATGCTTGCATTCTCATAAACAAAGGCTATACAATCGGATAACCATTTAGATAAGGTTGTTTTAGCAACTGGATTGCCTTTTCTTGCTTCTGAGAAGGATAAAAAACTTGATCTGATTTTCTAATATCCTTAGTTCTGTCAAGATAAAATCTGAGCTGTCTGTGTACATCAAGTTTGTGTAGCATGTATTCCAATTTGTTAGAGTGGTTGGGAAAAAAGACTGGCAACTCAATAACCTGATTGATATTTGACTCAGAACAGACTTTAGGTAAAAATGAGGGGTTTGTTCTGAGAGATACTCTATCAGCATGGAAAATCATGTAAGGTGGTTTGATAGATAATGCTTGAAGTTCTAACACTCTGCGGGCAGAAGTAATGGCCACTAGAAAAATAGCTTTTCAGGATAAATATTTGAGAGCACAAGAAGATACTGGTTCAAAAAGGGGAAGAATAATCTGAGACAACATAAAGTTTAAATTCCACGGAGAATAGGGAATTTTGATAGGAGGTCTAATATGAAGAATGCCTTTAAGAAAAGTCTTAATTTATGGCCCATAACATCTGAGCCACCAAACCCAAGGTGAAAATCTGAGATGGCAGCTAACTGGACTCGAACTGTAGCAGCTGCTGCCCCCTCCTTAAAAATCTTTGTCAAGAATTCTAAAATAGATGATAGCAGAGCTCAGAAAGGGTCAATTTTCTGCGTGTTGGTCCAAATTGAGAACCTTTGCCATTTACTGCCATATAATTTCCTGGTAGATGGCTTGTGAGAAGACAAGAGAATCTGTCTTGTATCTTCTGAAATTGAATGAAGCCTGGCAATTAGGGGAAATGGATTAGCCAAGCAGTCAGTTTCAGAGACTGCAGTGAAGGATGGAGGTCCCCTGACGGGTGCATCAGAAGGTCCGGAACTGGGTCCAGGATCCATGGATATTCCAACAGATGATGGTGGAGAAACGGGAACCAAATCTGTCGAGGCCAGTAGGGGCCTATGAGAATAATAGTCCTTCCCAGCGATTTTGCTTTCTGTAAAAATCTGGGTATCAATGGGAAGGGTGGAAATGCATAAAGGAGACCCGGGGGCCAATCGTGTAAAAGTGCATCTCGATGAGGATAACCGGGAGGTGGTATTAGGGCAAAGTAGCGTCTGCATTTTGAATTGATGTGGCTGGCAAAGAGGTCGCAGCAAGGCTGACCCCATTTGCGGAAAATCAACTCTGCAACCTGTTGTTTGAGAGACCACTCATGAGGGAGCACTATCACCCTGCTTAGCTTGTCCGTTATCACGTTGGATTTCTCTGGGATGTGTATTGCTAACAGAAAACACTGGGGTGACACAGTCTATTGCCAGACCCTGAGGGCTTCTCGACATAGGGGGTAAGACTTGGTTCCGCCTTGCTTGTTCAAGTACCAGACTACTGACATGTTGTCCGTCTGAATTGCAATAGTTCCTAGAGGGAGAGAGTCCTGAAAGTACTGCAACGTCAGAAGTACCGCTCTCACCTCTAGAACATTGATGTGCAGATGTGATTATTGATCTGTCCATGTGCCTTGGGCAGTCTTTCCCTGAAAATGCCCCCCCCCCCCTATCAGGGAAGCATCCGTGGTCACAGTGGCTATGGGGGGGGGGCAAAAGGTCTTCCAATTGTGACATGAAGAGACGTCAACCACCACCGAAGGTCTCTCCTGCAAGAATCCATGAGGAGAATCATGTGGTGCATCGGTAGTTTCTGGTACGACCACTGAGCAAAGCGGAACCATTGAAGAATTCGCATATGCATCCTTGCAAGTGGTATAGCCAGGATTGCTGCCGCCATCAAACCCAGCACCTTCAAGACCTCTGCTGCTGTAGCTTTGTTCTTTAACACCAGTGAGCTGACGTGCTGGCGGAGAAGTTGAGACTTTTTTGATAGGAAGACGTAGGGTGGTGGTTGAGGTACCTAACTCTGCTCCTATAAAAATGGTATACTGCGATGGCGATAAGGCAGACTTTTCAAAGTTGATTGTAATGCCTAATTGATGGCAGAGTGTCAGAGTGTATTGTGTTGCCTGAGTCAATTGATGCCTGGTGGTAGTGGTGAGGAGCCAATTGTCTATGTATGGAAACACCTGGAATCCTAGACGTCTCAGGTGATCCATGACCACTGCCATGCATTTGGTGACAACTCTGGGGGCTTTAGTGAGACCAAAGGGCAGGGCTCGAAACTGGTAATGATTTGCTCCCTGCCGGAAAAGCAGATGATCTCTGGAGCGTCTGTTCATCTTTATGTGATAGTACGCGTCCTTGAGATCTATGGAGCACATCCAATTACCTTTCCCTAGGAAGGGAAGAATGGACTGAAGCGTGACCATTAAGAACTTCTCTTTCTTTATGAACTGGTTGAGTCTGCTGAAGTCCAAGATAGGTCTCCAGTCCCCTGTTTTCTTTGGTACCAAAAAGAATCTTGAGTAAGTTCCGAATCCAACTTGGTCTGCTGGGACTGGTTGGATGATTCTTTTTTCTAGCAATCTGTGGACCTCTATGATTGCTTGTTCCCTGAGATTGGGTGGAACATCTGGGATTCTGTTTACAGGAATGGGAGGAGAAGAGAACGGTATGAAATATCCTCTGGAAATGATGCTTTGTACCCATGTATTTGATATTATATTTAGCCAGGCTTCTAGGTACAAAGACAAGTGATCCCTGACTGCCTCCAGAGCCGAACAGTTGGGTCTCCTTTCAGGGGCATTGGTAGGGTTGACCGGAGAACTGACCCCTGTCACCCTGTTGCTGTGGACCCCTTCTGCCGTGGGGGCAGCGTCTTTCATTATAACTCCCTCCTCTGCCTCTAGAGGGGGTTTCTCCATGTGTGTGTCCTGAAAGGCTCCCTGTGCTTTTCGGAACCACATTTTCCCTCCCCTAGGGCTCTTGGGGTAGGGCCGAGTAGGGATAGAAAAATGGACTCCAACGGCAGATAAGGTCTTGCCTTCCTGCTCACACCTGGTTAAAGATTCCTTTACTTTAGGCCCAAACAGTGATGAGCCATGTTGATAAAGGAAGACTTAAAGGGTTCCGCAAAGGAACAGAGATGCATCCAGGCTTTTCTTCGAAGAGCAATGCCCGAACTAGCAGCTCTACTTGAACCATCAGTTGCATAGGATATGAAATGCATGGATGAGTTTACCACTGAGTTAAGGGTAGCGAGCTGGGCGTTGACTTTGTCGGCCACCTCTGCAGCTGCCGTACCTTGGAGAGTATCTCCTAGCTCTTTCAGGAGATCTCTTTGTAGTCTCATAAAATGGGTAAAGTAGTTCAGTGATCGCAGAGAAAAAGTCGCTGAACTAAACATGCATTTCCCATATCTATCCATGACCCTAGAATCTCTGTTAGGAGGATGGATAGATGTAGATGTCTCAGACACTTATTTTTTGGTGGCTGCAGCTACCACCATAGCATCAACAGCCACTCTCTTTGTCAAAAATGGCTTGTCCACTGGGGCAGACATGAATTTATTGGGCTTACGAGGAACAGGTTCCATGGCCTCCGGTGACTCCCATGCCTTACGAGAGATCAGTTGCATGAGCTCGTCGTAAGGCAGAGACACCCAAGAAGTGGAAGGTTGAGACCCAAAAGCCTTCAAGAGCATGGACTCGTCCTCAGTAGGGGTCTTGGACTGCCAATCACCCCACTGACTAAGGATCTCTAGTATCTCTGCAAAGGAGATATCCTCAGAGGGGGATCGAGGGGACCCTTCTGACTCATCCAAGTCCATGACAGATGTCAAAGACTCCTGTGGGGAGTCTAAGTGCCTCCTCTTGTACAGTCTCTTCCTGGGCACCTCCTCAGTGGGGGGATCTGGGGAAGTCTCAGAAGAGCAGAGGACACCCTGTGGGGGTACTTGAGGCTCAGGGTCTCTATGCTTAGGGGGAATGGTAGATGAAGAAGCAGACACAGGAGCTTGAGGGGAGAGGGAAGGCCGAACCGATGTTGACGTTGTCTTTAGAGACAAAACTCTCCTCATAGCATCGAAGGCCCCATGGCTCTGACGAGAAGGAGTGGATGGACCCGAGAGTACCGTCCAATCCTTCTGCACCGAAACCATGGGCTCCGAGCCCAAGGTAGGATCCGAGCTCATCCAAGCCGAAGCCCCAAGAGGAAGAGTCGGCACCAACAAATCGGTTTGACTATCCTCCCCGGACCCGATGGGAGAGGGTCGGCTCTTAGAGTCCTCGGTCGGTGCCGAGGACATCAGAGTAGATGGTGCCGATAACACTGTTGCGGGTATCGGCTCCAAGGGTTTGACAATCATCAGTTCAGTTTCCTTCTGCTCCGAGAGTCCAGTATGGCTCGAAGGAGGAGTAGACAAATCCGGTTCCATGGTCTTCAGCACCGACGAGCTGGTCGGTGCCGACAACCATTTGGCAAGTCCTGGTTCCTGTAAAAGCTTCTGCACTAGCCGATCCATGTCCAAATCTGAAAGGCTGACTGAGGACTTAAATGAATGCACCGAAGGTGCTGACTGGAGCAGAGGAGAAAAGGGAACTTCAGAGACCGGCTCCAATACTGAGAGCTGGCTCTGAATTAAAGGTGCACTTGGTTCCGATGTCTGTGGAACCGATGACCCCCCCCCCCCCCTCTGAAGTTTTCACCTTTTTTTGCCACTTTAGGATCTGAAGATTTTGTGGATTTCAGGGATTTGGAGGACATGCTAGTACCCTCATGGCCACTCAACACCTCAGAAAAGGAATGCTGTAGTAATCCCCTGTCTATAAGCTTCCTCCTTCTCTCCAAGAGGACTCTTGAAGAAAAGGAATGGCAAATGCTGCAAGTGTCTTGGAGGTGTTTAGCCCCCAGACAGTAGACACATTGAATGTGTCCATCAGTGACGGACATTTTCTGCCCACAATCTGGGCATTTTTTGAATCCCGATTTAGGATGCGATTTTTCCTTGTCATCTGACATAATTAAGTAAAACAAAACAGTATACTGCAAAAACAAAGACAGTAAAGTCCTTACTTAACTTGTAAGACCCACAAAGCAACTAAGTCCAATCCGGGCACTATCTATAACAATTAACTATAGATTATAAATACAGGGCTAAAGAGGCCCACAGAGAAAAACCCTTACTATTAAAAAATAATAAGACGAAATAGGGCTAAAGGCCCACACAAAACAACTAAGCCAACAGGGCACTAACTATCCAAAACTATTATCTAATTTTCAAACACTAGCACACAACTATCTTATGAAAAACTCTAAAACAAAACAGAAAGTTTTTTTTATAGCTGGATCACCAAGATCTCTCTTGCCACGGCAAACTAGATCTGAGGTAATTCCAGCAGTGCATTGTGGGATAAGGGGCTTGGTCTCGAGCTACTGGCAAACTTTGAGTTTTGCTATCGGCCGTGTCGGAGCCGAGGATCGGCTTCGAACCCATCAGTGAGAATAAACGGTGAGATTTAACAGCTTCACATTTATTGTTCACTTTTGTAAGCATGGGATAATATAATATAGACCCCAGCCATAAGGGCAGAAGTAAGGGCCAAAACACGAACAATCTTCCAAGAACAATGGAGTAAGGAAGCTGAAGCAGCAGGCTGAATGAAACCTGTGTCAATTCTACTAAAACAAAATTAAGGTCTCAGAAAGGAGAAGCAGGCTTCCTGGGAGGCCTAATGTGAAGGATGTCTTTAAGAAACTGTTTGGCCTCAAATATAGAGGCTAAAAGGAGAGTCAGAGAGTCAAAGTTAGACAAGCAGAGATAGCTGATAAGTGGGCCTTCATAGAAGAATATGCCAACCCAGCATTGAGCAATTCACACAAATAAGAGAGAACCCAAGGAACATCCACAGCAAGTGGGTTCAGGTTATGAGAAAGACAGCAAACAGAAAAGCTATTCCATTTGTATACATGAGATCTCCTACTAGTGGGTTTCCTGGCCTCCAGCAGCACCCAAAGTACTTCCTCAGACAAAAAGGTGTCTGTAGGGGATTAAACCCCTATCACCCACAATGTCAGCTGAAGGGTGGACAGGTGGGCATGGATGAGAGACCCTTGTCTTGTGGAAATAAGTCCACACTGTCACGTAACTTGTAATTATTGCCCTTGGCAAGATGCAGAAGAAGGGGAGACAAATGCTGTTTGGGCCAAAAGGGAGACATCAGCAAGATTCTGGAAGCATCATGTTTTATCCTGAACAGAATTTTCAGAATGGGAGGAAGGGGAAGGAAGGCATAAAGAAACATCCTCTTCCAAGGAAAAGAGAGGGTGTCCACCTTCCAAGCCAAAGGGCACCAACTCTGACACAAAATAGAGGTAGTTGTCTGTTCAGACTGGAGGCAAATAGATCTTGAAGAGTACCCCACTGGTGGAAAATGTCCAGAAACACATCCCTGTGAAGGATCCACTCATGGGACAGTGTGTTATGGACCTGCTCAGAGAATCTGCCACTATGCTCTGATCTGAGGGAATGTAAACTGCCTGAAAGGTCACCAGATACTAGATAGTCAGATCCCATACCTGAAAGGCTAATTTGCATAAAATATCTTGCCCCTCCCCCTTGCTTGTCTGTGAGAATTTTGAGAGACACTGGAAGAAAAAGAGAATGAAAAGCTTAGAGATCCAGCAGAAGACCTCTCATCTCTTTGGCATGGATGTGCTCCTTGACCAAAGGCTCTGCATCTTCAGAGGAGCAAAGGAGGCCTCTCAGTCCACATCTGAGGCATCTGTGAAAAGTTCCTGACAGGGGAGTGGAGGTTGAAAAGGAAGCTCTTGGTTATGGACAACTGATGGACCCACCACTGACATTCAGCTTGAGGCACTGAAGTAGAGGAACCAGAAAATCTAAATGATGAGGATGCTGAAGCCAAACTGACTTTAGGAACCACTGAAGCTTTCTCCTGTGGAGTTTGGCTAGAGGGAGCATAGGAATGGTGGAAGCCATGTAATCCAGAGTTCTCAGAAATTCTCTGTCTGTGATTGAAGCCAAAGGAAGAAGGGATTTAAAGAAAGCAATGATAGTTAAGCCCTTGGGGGGAGGCAGGGATGCCAGCATTGGGACAGTTTGGATCCTGCAACCCAGCAAAGCATGATCCTGAGAAGGAGTCAGGAATTACTTCTGGAAATTTTTAGTAAACCCCAGGGAGAAATGGTAATGGATGCTGAAGTAAGGCGTCTTAAGAGGAGGCCTGAATAAGCAGGTTGTCCAGGAGGGGAAATATCTGTATCCCCCTTCACAAATGAATCACATCAATTAGTTATTTGGTGAAAAACCCTGGGGCAGAAGAGAGGCCAAAGGGCAAAGCAGAGAACTGAAAATGCCAGGAAGCAACAGAGAAATGTAAAACTTTCCTGAAAAGGAAATGAATAGAAATGTATAAATAAACATCCTTGTGATCCAGGAAAACTAAAAAATCCTGAAGAAGCAGCAGAGGAAACAAGGTTTAAAGAGATAGCATGTGAAAGGAAGGGACTTTCAAAAACATGTTTAGCTGCAACAGGTGGTTCTTTCTTGGGGACCAGGAAGATGCGAGTAAAATCCCTTCCTCCTCTGAGGAGTTGGAACTTCTTGCATTGTTCCTTGAGTCAACAGGCCCAGCAGCATATCTGGAAAAAGAGGCAGTTATTCCTGAGGAGGCTGAGGAATGCCCAAAAATGGGGGAAGTGATTTTCAAACCATGTAATAACCTGGGAGAATTATGGAAAGAACACAAAGCGTTGGATGACTTTCACCCAAATACGAAGGGACAGGGAAAGACACAGAGAAAGAGGAATGCAACTAAGAAGAACAGCATAGTCAGATGGCACCTGGTTTATCAGAAAAAGGAGGCTTCTTAGTAGGTGTTTGGGTAGCCTTACCAGGGGGAGCCCTTATCCCACCCTTTTTATCCTTGGGGCAGGGTGAGACTGTCTACGGACAAAAGCAGGCTTATTAGGATAATTCCTCTGAAACTTGGGTACAGAGGAAACAAAAACATGCTTCAACCCCTGTAAGGCCTTGCCCTTTTCTTGCAGGGACTTAAACAATCCCGCAACAGCAGCACCAAATGCTTATTATCCAGAGGCGTGTCCATCAGTTTAGCCTTGATATCATCAGGCAAAGGATATAGTCTGAGCCAGGAATACCTCCTCAAAACAGATGCAAAAGCAGCAGCCCTGGATGAAAAATTAGCTCCATCATAGCTGCATTTCATGTAATGGCGAGCCACTTCAAAGGACATCCCATGTAAGGCAAAGGCCTTCCCATCAGAATCAGAAAGATCAGAAACATGCTTGAGAGAGAAGAGCCCAAACTTATCTAGTTGTGTGTCTGACAGTTAACAGCTGTAAAGGCTAGAGTAGCAGAAGTACACACACCTCCTTACCCGGCCTCTCCATGGTTCCGATGGCAGCAACATAGTGGACAGCAACAATTTGTAAGGCTTATCTGAAGCCACAGACACCATAGAGGGGTCAGCAGAGAGACACATATAGGAACTAGCTGTCCTCAGGCACTTTATAAAACCCATCAGGTTTTTTGGGAGTAGGGGGTTGAGAATCAGGAGCCTAAGAAGCAGTAGAAAAGGCATCCAGCAATGCAGCCAGAACTGGAGGAGCAGAAAAAGGACCTAGGAGACTCCATCTGCAAAGCTCATAGAACCTCTTCTGAACATCGGACCTAGGAGACTCCATCTGCAAAAGCTCATAGTACCTCTTCTGAACATCAGACCTAGGAGACTCCATCTGCAAAAGCTCATAGAACCTCTTCTGAACATCAGACCTAGGAGATTCCATCTGCAAAGCTCATAGTACCTCTTCTGAACATCAGACACTTCAGCACAGTCCCATTTGAAAAAATCCGTCATTCTAGAAACCATATCACCAAATGAAATCTCCACAAAATGAGAGTCAGCACTGATACACTCTACTTCCTCAGAACCATAGGCAAGAGGTGAAGGAATCTGGGAGGAATAAATCAGGGACTCTTCGCCAAAATCAGCAGTATCCTCCTCAGAAGAGTCTTGCTCCCTAGGCTTCTTAAGAGGGATAGAAGATCAGGGGCAACCAGGAACAAAAATTCCCTGTGGAGGCTTGAGAGTCTTTAGGGCATTAAACGAGCCTCCCATGAAGTTCTGCCATTCACTCTGAGGATTTTTGGGAGCAGACAAAATAAGTTTAGTCTTCTGCTTCTGAGTGGGATGTCAGCCTTGAACAAATTTCGGGGCTCTGATCCCTGACGGCAATCAATAATGGTAGTTGGGACCTCTTCCCTAACTAAAATTTGAGGAACATGCCTAGGCCCTTTAGTAATAACCAGCTGGGTTCCCCCTGTACATCCAAGGAGGATGTTTCCAAAACCTCCATAGATACCTGTGGTGTCAGGTACATGCTGGCCTCCAAAGAGGTCATGGCAGAGCAATCTGATAAAAAAAAAACAGATGTTCCTCCAGGCTTTCACCAGCCTCAAGAGAGATGGCTGTTGTAGGCAGTAGTCAAAGATTCAGACCTAACTTTTTTGGACCTTTTCCTCAAAGATGGTTGGCCCTTGGGCTGGGAAGATGATGCCATGGTATCCTTAGCAACCAATTTTAATACTTGGTTCACAAGATAAATGGATAGGAAAGAAAGCTGACTCCTTAATGTTTTATGGACAAAGGACTAACAAATTTCTTTATTTAACATTTGTTAACTGGGAAAGTCCAACTTGGAACAAAGCCAATTTTCAGTGGAGGCCCAGGGAGAAACACTCCAGACATGTCTTTGCAATGTGGGGGAAACCAGAGCACCTGGAGGAGACCCATACAAATGCAGGGAGGACATGCAGACTCCGCAAAGAAGGCACACCAGCTGAGAATTTTACCGTAGAACCTTTTGCTGTGAGGCGACAAAACTACTGCTGCACCACTGCGCCGTCCAAATAAAAAGAGCCATGGACTAAAACTAAATGCCAAGAAATGCATAATAGTATCCTTTGAGAAGACATCCATCCCTGGTGACTATCGTATTGACAACACACCCCTTAGAATTGACTCAGTAGTAAGGGACTTTGGGACACACAGAGATAGTAATCTAGTCTTTGATCATCACATGTCTACAGTGGTGAGGAAATCATTCTATGTTGCGCAACCTATAAACAAAGGTATGGCATCCAAGTCCAAGGAAGTTATTATTCCATGGGTCTATATTAGTACACCGAACATTCAAAATGTCGAGTGTTCTAATATTGACCCGTTTTCAGCTGAAAATATCGAAGAAACAGAAAAATGAAATTTTTCCTAGGGAAAGAATTTGGTTATCCGTTTCTCTTGCATCTGTATTTTCAGCTCTCTGGTGGAAAGTTACGGGTTGGGTTCAGGTAAGTGTGCGATTGTGTGGATCTGTGGGTTAGGGCAGGTTAGGTGAGTTAGGGTTAGGGCGCGGGTCAGGTAAGTGTGCGATTGTGTGGACATGAGGGTTAGGGCGGGGTAGGTGAGTTAGGGTTAGGGCGCGAGTGAGGAGACTGTGAGATAGTGATGGACCTTAGGGTTAGGGTTAAGGAAAGTGGATAGTTAGTAGTGTATGTATAGTTTAGTGTAGGGTTAGGTGTAAGAGTTTAGGTGTATGTGTGTGGATTGCTCTTTGTTTGGTGTGCTTGTGTTGTGTGTATGTGTTTTGGAACAGCAAATTTTTTCCCTAGGAAAAAATTTGCTGTTCTGAATGTTCGATGTTTTGTATTTTCGATTGCTAGGGTTCGATATTAGAACACTCAACATTTTAAATGTTCGGTGTTCTAATATAGACCTTTGTTCCACTGTATTTGGCATTCATCAGACATATCATCGAGTACAATGCCCCCTTTGGTATGAACCTAACCAGGCATATCCAAATACTGGAATGTCCGTAGAGGTTCCTCACTAAAAGAATACAGGGCATAAGTAAAATGTCCTATGCTGACCACCTCGAGGCCCTATCCTTGCATTCTGTTTTCTACAGACTTTTGAGGGGAAATCTATGCGTGACATACAGGGCATTGTCAGACCCCACTCTGATGGACCTCCTGCATTTCCACAAAACAAACAGTACCAGAATCACCCATTCTAGGTTCATAGGTTGGTACTAGGCTATCAGCCCTAGGGTCTATACAAGCCTAGCCATAACAATTCCCTGGTTATTTCTTCCCACACTATTTACTTCCCTGGACCCCTGTCTAGCAGGGCTACTGACGTGATCCCCAGGGTGAATGACTTAAACCTTGCCTGTGATATAAACAGGACCTGCTGGAGAGATAGGTATGTATCCCAGAGACTACCACATCTATGGAACAGGCTCCCATCCATGTGAAGCAGAGTTCCTCCCTAATCCAATTTAAGTGCAACTTGGACAATTGAATGGGAAACCGAAATTTATCCTTGGGTGGCACCTATGTCTCTAATGTAAACAGGTAACCTGTAAATGGTTCAGCTCCCAGGCCCATGCTTACACTTTCAAGGGTGTCATAACTTGTCAAAGATTCTGGATGCATGGCTAGTCTTAAAAAGACTCTTGTGGTCATTAGCCTAGTAAACACCCATGAACCTATAAGACATATGATCGTGTGAAGCACCTAAACAGAACAAACACTGCTTATGATGATCTTTATAGGTTCATAGGTGTGTATTAGGCTAATAGCCGTGTAGCCTTTACAAGCCTAGCCCATAGGATTACCATGGCATTGTGCCACCTGACCTTAGTTCCCAGTGCCTCTGTCAAGTAGAGCCACTGGAGTGATGCCCAGGGTGAATTTTCTATTTACCATAGACTCGATAATATTTCTCTTGAAGAGGGCCAGTGAGATGCACTGTTTGACATATATGGGGATCCTATTCCATAGCATGGGCAGTCTCTGGGTTATGAACCTATCCCTCCAGCATGTTCTGCTGAATGTGGTAATGAGGCTGAGGTCTCTGGAGCATGTAGTGTGGAGGGATTGGGATTTCTTTAGATGTAGCATTTCTAACAGAGCTAGGTCAGACATGGCTTTGTATGTCAAGCAGAGATCGTCTCTAAGTAGGCGATATGAGACAAAGAATAGTTGGAGTTTTTTTAGTCTGTCCATATAGGACATGTGTTTAAGGCCTAGGATCCTCTGTGTGAGGTACTTTGTGGCCTCTCCAGTTGTTGCAGCTGTGAAGATAGGTGAAGGATGCCAGCCTAGCCAGATATAATTCTGTAGATAATTCTGTCATTTGTAAATATTAATGTAAGCCACAGGCTTGTTCTCTTAAATGTGAAAAGACTGCATTTGATATTGAACTGCAAAAATGTAACAACAGTGCACTCTGCTGTAAGACAGCTTAGTCAAGCATTTTATGACTGTCTTTAATGTCAAAATTCAGAGCCAATATGTCTAGAGGGAGGCATCCTGCCTATTGTTTTAAGACCAGAGTTAATGGCTAGAATTTGCATGTATAAATGTTCTTTATTGTTCTGGTTTCTGACCAAGTGTAAAGAATGTAAATGTAGTTTCTGTTAGCCTGGGAAAACCAGAGAAGTGTGAAGAATGATGTCATGTGAAGCAGCTCTGTGTTATCAAGTTAAAGAGAGAAAATCAGAGAGCTCAGAGCGTTTTGTCTTGAGAACATCCAACATCACCAGCACTATCTTGCTCTTTATGTAAGTTATTTAGAACTGTTAGATATAGCTAGGAAATAGGAAGATTAGACTAGTTTGTTTTTCTGTGATGTCAGAACTTTTTTACGGTTTTATTTTAAGTATTTCTCTGTGATCTCTGAACTCTTGACTAGCACTGTGTAGTAAGAAGTATTGACTTGTGTTTTTATTATTTATTATTAAATATTTTTAAACCTTTCAACTGTGACTGTTTTATGTAGAGTTAATTTAAGCTCTAGAGTACATTGCACGTATATAGTAATACTGTACCAAGTCACTCCAATAAGCCTTGACTGTTCAGTCACACTTGCCATTTGGATTATAACATTGCACAATATTAACTGGACACCCTTTCAGAAGGGCATTTGAGTAGTTGATATTAGTGGATGGTGGCAGCTAGTATTACCTTTTAGACTGGGCAGAAAAGGGGCACATCTGGAAAACCTGTGTCAGCCTTCCCCAGGAATGTCAGTGTGGTTGTATATAACTCTTATTTATCTCAAAGTCTGTGTGTGTATCAGCTACTTGGGCAAGGACATGAAGCACTGGTTGGACAGAGAGGGTGCTGAAGGTTTAGCTTACCCGCTAGGCTGAGATCTGGACCCTACAGCTGTGCCAGTGAGGAGTCTTATTGGGGAACTGGAGAGAAAGGGAGAAACCAGCTGCAGACTGACTGTGATCTCTGTGTGCTCTTAAGGGAAATTGTACTTTAATTGGTGTGTATTTATTACCTTTTCCCTATATGGACGCCCCTCACTGGTGTTAGTGGTGAGGACTGAGGCTCCTTGATTGCTGGTCCAGTGCATGGGCATCACATATTAATTGTTTGGCAGTGGTGGGATATCTACACCACATATTAATTGGTTGGCAAATACTAATTGGCTTGTAGAGGTGTGGGTAGAGGTGAATTCCTGTAGCTTGTGTACAGTAATCACTGAAGGTGTTTTGTACTCTAAAGCAGCCACGCACCGAAGACTCAGAGTTCAAATCACAATTGTTTTATTTATTTTGTAGCTTAGTCAGGGAGAGCAGGCAGCATGTCAGCAGAGGAGTACAGAAAGCTGACAAGGAGCCAGATGGCTGAGATGTGCCAGGCTAGGGGACTGGTGCATGGAAACCTGACTAAGGCAGACATGATTGCAACTTTGGTCACAGCTGCATCAAAAAACAGCAACCAGGAGGGCGAACAGACCGACAGTGGAGATGTACCACCCTCAGAGAATGGACACCTCAACCTTTCTGCAGAGGACTTAAAAATCCATCTGGTGCTAAAGATACTTGAGTTGGAGGGCAGGCATTTGGAAATAGAAGCAGCTGAGAGACAGATGTCTGGAGGCTGAGGAGAATGAAAACCTGCTATGCCTGGAAGCTGAGGAAAAGGAGAGGCAGAAGCAGCATGAGAGGGAGATGCTGACTCTTCACCAGAGTCATGGAGGTAATGGGGAAGGGAGTAACTGGACCTCAGAAGCACATAATGTCAGTAAATTTCTTTCGCAGTTTAAAGAGGGGGATAACTTTGACAGTTTCATTCATATGTTTGAGAGGGTATGTAAACAGTATGGTGTTGACTAAAGGCTCTGGGTACAATTCCTGACCCCCTAATTCCATGGTAATGCTGTAACTGTGTTGTCTAAACTTGCAGATTGTGAATATTTTGATTATACTGCTGTTAAGAATCATTTGTTAGAATGCTTTAAGCTAACACCTGAAACATATAGGAAAAGGTTTTGTGAGCATAGACACAAGGCAGATGAAAGTGTGTGTGAATGTGTTGCTTAACTGAGCCCTTATTTTCATAGGTGGGTGAGTGGATGTCAGGTCACAACTTTTGAAGGGCTGGCAGACCTTTTGGTGAGGGAGCAAGTCCGTAGCACTTTGAGGACATGAGGATCTGGTTAGCTGATAGACAATGTGCTACTTCAGATGAGTTGGGGAAGAAGGGAGACCTATACTTAGCAAGCAGGGCATCCCTGCACAGGAAAGGGACCCCCAGTACTGCTCATGGTTCTAAAGGAACCCATGATGGGCAGCACAGACTGCCCCAACACAATCTGCCAGTAGCAGGGGAAGCCACTATTCCAGTTACATGTCCAGGATCTAGGGTTCAATGTTTTGAATGCAACTAGTGGGACCATGTGCCATACAGATGTCCATGGAGGCAAGGTGAGGAAGAAATGGTGAGAGAGCCAGTAAGTGGGAAAGAGAAAATGCCAATAGTAGGTTGTTTTAGGACAACAAGGGTACCAAACTACCATCCTGCAGATGTCCTGAGTGGGTATGATTTGGATGAGGCAGTATCATGTGTTTATGCAGTTACACACAGTCAGGCTAAGAGACAAGCAAGTGTGTCTGGTAGCCTGGGAGAGACCCAGACAGACTGCATACTTGCAGCCAGGACTGGTGAGGTGGTTACTTCAGGGAGGGAACTACCCTGTAGCAGTGAGACCGAGTGTGAGCCACAGCTGCTTGTAGTTACTGATGTTCCCTTGGACAGAGTGACTGCAAAGGTAGAGGTGAGTAGTAGTACCCAGGCTGACAGTGATGCACCACTGTCAGAGGATGCCAGACTTCCTGTGGAAGGGGAGCTGGGAAGGGATACAAAGAGAGAGATGAGACAGGCTCATCTCTCAGACCCTACATTGCAAGGCCTGATGCAGGTAGGTAGAGAGGCACCTGATTCTCAAGTGAAGGGGAAATCTGTATACTGGGACAAAGGGTTACTGTATAGAGAGTAGACCCCTGAGGGAGGGCTAGAAGGTGAGCGGGTACAGCAGTTGGTAGTGCCTAGAGCCTACCATCTGGCGCTTTTAGCATTAGCCCATGATATTCCCTTTGCAGGCCATAATGGCATAAAACTTACAAAGAGATGTATTATGCAGAACTTCTATTGGCCTGGAATTTCCAAAGATGTAACAGGTACTGCAGGACATGTGAGCAGTGCCAAAAGATAGGCAATGCAGGAGACAAGGTAAGAGCTCCTTTGATGCATTTGCCTGTGATTGCGGAGCCATTTCAAAGGGTAGCTATGGATATTGTGGGGCCTCTGAGTACCCCAAGTTCCACAGGGAAAAAGTATATCCTAGTGGTAGTAGATTATGCTACAAGATACCCTGAGGCAGTGGCTCTGTCCTCCACTAAAGCAGAAAAGGTGGCAACTGCTTTTTTAGAGACTTTCAGCAGGGTAGGTTTCCCAAAAGAAATACTGACTGACAGAGGTGCCAATTTCATGTCAGACCTGTTGGCTTGTCTGAGGAAGTACTGTGGGGTGAAGCACCTGATGACCACCCCCCCACCATCCCGGACTAATGGTCTTGTTGAAAGATTAAACTCTACAATCAAGTTCATGCTACGGGCATTTGCACACCAGTTCAAGAGGGAGTGGAACAAATATTTGCCCCATCTGTTGTTTGCTTAAAGAGAGATTCCTCAGCCCTCCACAGGTTTTTCACCCTTTGGGTTTCTGTATGGGGATAGGGTGAGGGGACCTCTAGATTTAATTCATGATGAGGAGGAAGTTTAGAGTGAACCTCACAAGGAGTCTGTTCTGGCATATGTCTTAAACCTTAGGGAACCCATGGGCTTGGTCCAGGAGAACCTGGCAGAAGCCCAACAACAGAAAAAGGTGTGGTACGACAGGAATGCTCGAGCTAGAGAGTATGCTGTAGGGCAGCAGGTAATGGTTCTCATTCCTGTCAGACACAAAAAGCAGCTTGGGAGGGACCCTACAAAGTGTTAAGAAAGGTAAGTGATGTTATCTACATGATGGAGCTGCAAGGCAGAAGGCAGGGACACAAATTGTGCCATGTTAACATGATGAAACCTTAACATGACAGGGAGGCCCTTGTGCTGAGCATTTGCAGTGAATTGCAGGAGGAGTCTGAGGGAGATCTCGTGACTGATCTCCTCAGTGAGGCTCATACTTACACCTCAGTGGAAGGGGTAGCAATGTCCCAGCAGCTATCGCCTACCCAGGTTTGAGAAATCCGTGCCGTGTTACAGGAGTTTGGGGTCAAAGTTTCATAGGTTGGTACTAGGCTATCAGCCCTATGGCCTATACAAGCCTAGCCATAACAATTCCCTGGCTATTTCTTCCCACACTATTTATTTCCCTGGACCCCTGTCTAGCAGGGTGATTGACGTGATCCCCGGGGTGAATTTCCTTTCTCCCATCCAATCATCAAGGTTCCTTTTGAAGAGGGCCAAAGAGGCCCTCACTGGGAAACCAGGGTGCACCCACCTGGTGCAGCACCAGGTAGATACAGGACTCCAAAGGCCTATTAGGCAGGCCCCTTTATAGGGTACCTGAGAGAGTCAAACAGACTTTGAGGGAGGAGATACAGGAGATGCTGGAACTAGGGGTGATTCAAGAGTCCAACAGTCCGTGGGTCTCCCCAGTGGTGCTGGTGCCAAGGAAGGATGACAGTACCAGGTTCTGTGTGGACTACAGGAAATTAAATAGTCGCACAGAGTCAGATGCTTACCCCACGCCTTGGACAGATGAGGCCCTAGAGCAACTGGGTGTGGCTAAGTATCTTACAACCATTGATCTTACCAAGGGTTACTGGCAGGTACCCTTCACTCCCAGTGCTAGAGAGAGGTCAGTCTTTGTGACTCCTTTTGGCTTGAATGAGTTCACAAAGATGCCCTTTGGGATGAAAAATGCCCCAGCAACTTTTCATATGCCGGTAGATCATATCCTAGCAGGAGCAGAAAGGTTTGCCCTTGCTTACCAAGATGATAATACCATCTCCTGCCATTCCTGACAACAGCATTTCCATCATGTCAGGGAGGTGCTGGGCAGACTACAGAGAGCAAGGTTGACCATTAAGCTGAGCAAATGTCAGGTGAGTATGGCAGAGGTCTTCTACCTGGGACACAGAATGGGGAATGGTAAGATGAGACGAGAACCTGCCAAAGTAGAAGCCATTCAGGCATGGCCTGCACCTGTTACCAGAACGCAGGTGAGGGCATTCTTAGGTACAGCAGGGTACTACATAAAGTTCATCCCCAGTTACAGTACCACAGCTGATCCCCTCACAGACCTGACAAGAAGGAACAGGCCAGATATGATAGTGTGGACCACAGCATGTGAGCAGGCATTCCAGAAGGTTAAAGATGCTTTGGGAGGACCCCCTGTCTTAGCCAGTCCAGATTACAGCAAAGAATTTGTTTTGCAGGTGGATGCTTCAAACTATGGGGTGGGGGCTGTACTTAGCCAGATTTTTTCAGAGGGAGAAGAGCACCCAGTGGTTTATCTCAGTTGTAGGCTCCAACCCAGGGAGGAATGCTATACAGCTGTAGAAAAGGAATGTCTAGTCATAGTGTGGGCACTGCAGAAACATCAGCCTTATCTGTATGGAAGAAAATTCACAGTAGTGACGGATCACAATCCCCTAACATGGTTACATCGAGCCAGTCAGCAAAATGCCAAGTTACTAAGATGGAGCTTAGTGCTGCAAGCATATGATATGTCAGTGCAGCACCGCAGTGGGATTAGCAATGACAACATAGATGGGCTCTCAAAACAGGGAATGGCGTAAGGTATACTCAGATAGCCCTAACCCTCTCAAGCAATGTTTCTCAAGGGTCACTTGAAGAACTAGCTTGAGTTCTCTGGGAGGGGGGGGTGGAGATGTGTGAAGAAAGGTGAAGGCTGCCAGCCTAGCCAGATAGAATTCTGTAGATAATTCTGTCATTTGTAAATATTAATGAGGGAAGAGTACAGGGAGACAATGACCTCTTTCTTCCTGAATGCAAAACCCTTAGAAATGAGATGTGTCACATAGAAGGATGGGGAATCTGTTTCTGACACTGGCATTTCTCCTTTCTGGATGCCATGGAAAGTACAGTTTTGTACCTACCATAAATGTAGATGTTCGAGTGTTCACACTGCTGCAGTCATTACACTTGGGTTATCCTGCCATCAGGCAGTCCCGCGGTCAGCCAGAGTTCCAAAGTCTTGGTCCGGCGTCGGTTGCTGTCGCTTCCTCCCTGATGTCAGTGCACCAGGGGTATATAAGATGCATCCGACGCCATTCTCTTCAGTTTTTCTTGCCCTAGATGTCAGGTGCCCCCAAGTAGGTAGGCAATACATATTGCTAATAAAAATATACATATAAAATAAAAACAATACCTTCAGTTACAAGCAAATACACCACAAAGGTTGTATAGGATAGAAAGGTATAGATAAGTCCAGCTAGTTCAGAGGGAATGGAGGGAGGGTAACCTGGACTGCAGCAGTGTGAACACTCGAACATCTGCATTTATGGTAGGTACAAAACTGTACTATGTTCATCGTGTTACACTGCTGCAGTCATTACACTTGGGTAGAATCCCAAAGCTAAGGTTGGGTGGCTGGTCTATAAAGAGTTAGGATTGGCTATGAGGCCCTGCAGAACTGCAGTGGTAAATCCTGCTCTGGATTTAGAGTAAAGAGGCAGGTGGTAATGCTTGGTAAAGATGTGCACTGAACTCGAAGTTGCAGTCTCCAAAATTTCCATGGTAGGTACTCCTCTGAGAAAGGCTGTTGAAGTGGCTGTTGCCCTGGTGGAATGCGGCCTAATGTTATTTGGGACTGATTTTCCATGCTGTGTGTAGCAGTAATGAATACAGTGTCCTATCCATTTGGATATAGTCTGCTTTGAGATAGCCTTGCCCTGTGATCCTGCAGCATATGCTACAAACAGTCGCTCAGTTTTCCTGAAAGCTTTTGTTTTGTCCAAGTAGAAGCGTAGCTGCCTGTGTATGTCCAAAGAATGCAGAAGTTTCTCCCCTTTATTCTGGGGGTTTGGATAAAAAGTTGGCAAATGGATGGTTTGGTTAAGAGCCACACTAGATATCACCTTTGGCATAAAGGTAGGGTTTGTCCTTAAGGAAACCCTGTCCTGATGAAAAATTATAAAAGGTTCCACTGCCATTAATGCCTGTAGCTCTGAGACTCTTCGTGCTGAAGTTACTGCCAGGAGCAGAGCTGTTTTCCATGATAAAAATTTTATATTGGCTGTATTGGCTGGCTCAAAAGGTAGTAGGGTCAGTTTTTCCAAAACGAAATTGAGGTCCCAAGTTGGTGTTGGTGCTCTTCGGGGCGGTCCTATGTTTTTAGCTCCTCTGAGGTACAGCTTTAGCAAGGGATGAGAGAATAAAGGAGGATCCGTGTTGTAATGTGCTGAAATGGCAGAGGCATGGATCTTAATTGATGAGAAGGATAGGCCTCTGTCCAGCATCTCAGTTAAGTATTGTAAATTCTGAGGAATGTTTGGAACAAGAGGGTCAAGGCTTTGAGCCTGGTTCCTGGCGCAGAATCTCTTCCATTTTTCTGAGTAAGCTTTCCTGATGCTAGGCCTCCTGGCCTCCAAAATGACATCCATAACAGCTTTAGAGAGAGGTGTTGCCTATTTGACTAATGTATCTGCCATGCAGCCAGGTTTAGGGTTTTGAGCTGACCGTGCAGGATCTGATTGTTTTGTTGAGTCAGAAGGTGTGGAATTTGAGGCAAAATCCATGGTGGGCCTTGAGCCAAGTTCCTTAAGATAGGGTACCAGTGCTGGCGTGGCCAGTCTGGAGCAATCAGGATCATCTGTGGTTTTTCATGTCTGGCTTTTAGGAGTACCTTTGAAAGGAGAGGCAGTGGCGGGAAGGCATAAACTTTTAGATTTTTCCAGCTGAACAGAAGAGCATCCGCTTTCCATGCTTGTTTGTGATAAGTCCTTGTGCAGAATTTTTGTAGCTAGCAATTCAGTGGGGAGGCAAAAAGATCTATGTCTGGGCATCCCCATTTTTGCGTTACCATGCTGAAGATTTGTGGATTCAATTTCCATTCATGAGGGTCCATGATATTTCTGCTTAGATCGTCTGCCAGAGTATTTTTCTTTCCTGGCAGGAATTGTGCTTGCAGGTGAACTTGATACGTTAGAGCTGTGTTCCACAAGGTCATGGCTTTCCTGCATAGGGGATAAGAATGAGTGCCCCCTTGCCTGTTTATGTACCACATTACTGTGGTGTTGTCTGTCTTTAGTAATAATTGTCCTGGATGCAGAAGGTCCTTGAAAGCTGTTAGGGCATTTTGAACAGCCAACATCTCTTTTTGATTGATGTGAAGATGCATCTGGTCTATGGTCCACTTGCCCTGAATGCATTTTCCTGCCATGTGTGCTCCCCAGGCATAATCCGAGGCATCTGTTTTTAGAGTTTGCCTGGCTGTAGGTTGGGTAAAAGGCTGACCCTTGTTTAGGTGACGTGCCTGTGCCCACCATCGAAACTCCTGTTGTAGGCAGGGAATCATTGGTATTACTGCTTCTAAACTGTGAGAGTGTTGAGTCCAAACACTTTTTAGGTACCATTGTAATTTCCTCATATGCAGTCTGGCATATGGTATTAGTAGTATGCAGGAAGCCATGAATCCCAGGGCCTGCAGAATTTTTCTTGCAGGGAGATGGGACTTTTTTGCCAGTAATTGAAAATATTGAGTAAGTTGAACTTGTTTGTCTGGCGTGAGGTAAGCCATCTGGGCCGTTGTATTTATGCTGGCACCCAGGAATATAATCTGTTGCAAGGGCACTAGTTTTGACTTCTTTTCGTTTACTGTGTACCCTAGAGAAATTAGCAACCTTTTTACAAACACCAGATGCTGTAGAAGAATGTCCATCTCTGCTTGAATGAGGCAGTCGTCCAGGTATGGATATATTTGAATTCCTTTTTGTCTGCAAAATGCAATTACTGGTGCCAGGCACTTTGTGAAGACCCTGGGCGCAGTAGATAAGCCAAAGAGCAGTGCAGAGAATTGGTAGTGCATTGTTCCAGCTTTGAATCTGAGGTATCTTCTGCAATTTTGTCTGATAGGGACATGCAGGTATGCCTCTTTGAGGTCCAGAGTAACAAGCCAAGCCTTCTTGCCCAGCATGGGTAGAAGCTGCTGTAATGTCAACATTTTGAATTTCGGAATATCCAGGTAAGTATTCAGAATTGAAAGGTCTAGTATGGGCCTCCAGGCCTTGTCCTTTCTGGGGACCAGGAAGAGTCTTGAGTAAAATCCTTGTCCTTGTTCCTGTTGTGGTACTTTTTGAATAGCTCTCATGTCCATCAGGGCTGAAATTTGTTTTTGTGCCTCTGCCCATTGGTTTTGTGGCAGGTCTGGCATTCCTTTTAGCCTTGGTAAAGTATGAAAGTGGAACCTGTAACCTTGAGACACAATATTCAGAACCCATTTGTCTTGGGTGATTGTTTGCCAGTTTTGAGAAAATACTGCTAGTTTTCCCCCTAAGGGGGTTTCCAAAAGGGACGTGCTTGGCGTACCAAGGGGAAAGTCATTGTGACTGTTTCCTGTAAGGTTGAGACTTGTCCTCACCTCCTTTTGGGGTTGAGGTGCCCCACTGGGGTACTTAGCTTTATTGAAGACTTTGGATCTGAAATTCGACTTCGAAAATCTCAGGAGTCGGCCGACCGGCACTTGCGAACTGCTTTTGCTTTGGGCACCTCGCGGCAAGAAAGACTGAAGAAAATGGCGTCGGATGCATCTTATACCCCTGGCGCACTGACGTCAGGGAGGAAGTGACAGCAACCGACGCCGGACCAAGACTTTGGAACTCTGGCCGACTGCGGGACCGCCTGATGGCAGGATAACCCAAGTGTAATGACTGCAGCAGTGTAACACGATGAACATCCCAACAACTGGATAACAAGGCAATCATATGGTAAATAAAATCAAAAACACTAATGGTGCACTTATCCGAAAGTGGTAAAACCAGTGAACAAATGGGCTTTCAGACTGACAACTGAAGATGGCATTCAGACTGGCAGCAAAGAAGTTCTGAACATGGTACATCCAGATGTCACCTTTATTCCCTATGCCATGCACAGGGAGCATATGTATGATGTACAGTGCACCCTTTACAACCAAAAGCCTTTGGTACACTGGCCGGACATCGGGCTGCCCCTGGCAGGAGATCCCTGTAAAGAATACTGCAACACCGATATGGAAGGACATTAAAGATGTCCAAGTGACTCAAGTACATTTGTATTTCATTATGTGAGCTGCAATTGTCTACAGACCAGCTCATTGGTTAAATTCCTTAACTGTTTAGTTGCTGTTATTTTGTAAAGATTGTTAATTTCCAGTATTATTTTAGTCCTGACTCTGAGCTTGAGTTCAGAAGCAGCTAACTGTTGCAACAATGTTTCCACATTTATTTATTTATTGAAATCATAGTTTGTTTATCAACCATCGAAATATACAGACCCAGTATAGACCCATTTCATTCACAATCAGAGCATAAGGACAGGGGTAAAACCAATGCATATGAGGAGAGCAGAGAACCCATTCAACCAGCATGTGATTACAATGGGGAGTAAATTATGAAAACCCATGCAGACACACAGATGACAAAACAACTCCACTCGGTTAATAAAAGTTAGGCTTGAATCCTAAACTGTGCAGCTGCAGAATATAAATCTCAATCACTGAACTAGCATTCTGCCCAAAACATCAATTTTTAAGTTAATTCAAAAGGAAAATAAAATAAATGAACAACCCATACTGTTGCTGGTAGACACCTGATGAGTCATACAGTTAAAAACAAAAACGTTGTTAACTGTGCAACAGAAAATGACATTAAAGATTTGTTGGATGTTCTGCATCAAAGCATGTACATATTATGTCGACAAAGCTGTACTGTTGGAAAAACATAGGAAAAAATCATATCTTTATACACAGTATGGTGTAAGCACAGGCTTATGTTTATAATTGCTGTAACTTGCTAGAAAAAAGAACTCCAAAGGTTGTTATAGTGTGTGGTTAGAAATGCTGAAAGCAGCTTATTGCTGGTTGTAGCTTATGCTGGACAATTGCCTGGTGAGTGGGTAAGTGGAGCCTCAAGCATTGTTCAGACTAGTCGAACCATCACAGTTCAGAGGCTTTATAATGCCACACTTGGGAACCAAAACAGTCTGCTTAACACTGCTCTAGCTACACTAATTACACTCAAACCTCAGGTTAGCAGTAGTTTGCTTATAATAATTGGGCAAGGAACACCACTGCTATCTGTGATATGACACCATTTTTATTATTAGTAGCTACAAAACTATCTGAGCAGTGCTTCTAGATAATTAATTGCTGCTTCATACTACGACTGGACTGGCCTTAATGGATTCTATCAGTAGTTAACCATTTACAAAATGGGTCCTGAGAAATAGTTTCTCTGAGATGCAGCAAACTGACTTCAACACCGAGGACTCTACCCTCAAGCTAATTACATTTTTGTGTGTGTTTACTTGGTAGAGTTTTTGTAAGCTAATGTTATTGCTATACTATAATGTGAAAGACCTCAGATGACAAATCACTGCAATGTATTTTATAGTTCAATGCATCTTTGTTATAATGAAACAATGGTGTGGATCCCTCCCAGTTCTTCTCTACAGCTATGTACGCTTATTTCAAAGGAAGAAACAAGCACACAGGATAGTAGACAGCTTCTATGCTTTAAATGGGTTTTGGAGAATGTAAGTACAGCCCCCTACCCAAGATATGAACACCCAGATAGCATAAAATGTGTCTGCATGACAGAAGTAATTAATTTTTCCTTTTGCTCTGTTCGGTTGAAGTGACTGGATCACAATTTACTGAGTAACTACCTTTTACAATATTAGATTAAAGGCTTACAGTTTGACTGACTGCTTGAGCAATGATGTAAAATTCATTTGCTCTCATTTTAACTAACTGCGTTGATGCAGTGATTACATTTCTTGAGTTAAGATTTAACAAAAAACTGTAACCCATGTAAAATGCAGAATTGTAAGTCTAATGATGGTATTCATAGTCCCGGGTTTTGGCGGAGTTTAGCGGTAATCAGTGAAGAATTATACTATTTCATTATGAAAATAAGGTCAGCAGTGGTCATTCACACTGACGAGAGGAATGCAAAGGTGTTTTGATAAACACGCCTCCCTATGTCAAAAGTGTCAAGTGTGTAAAGGGATATGCATTAAGGAAAATTAAGGGGAAACATATTAAGTTGATAAGGTGCCTTAGACGTTGGTGCATTGCTATGATTCATAGAGGTAAATGTAAAAGGGCCTCATTTGCATGCAAAATGTGTAAAGGACCCTGAGCTTACATTTTAATAGCATCATATTCCTAGGGATTACTGCACTT
The DNA here is from genome assembly GCF_019279795.1 of Protopterus annectens. NCBI lineage: Eukaryota > Metazoa > Chordata > Ceratodontiformes > Protopteridae > Protopterus > Protopterus annectens. The sequence goes on along the minus strand of NC_056726.1, from coordinate 1,515,744,917 downwards.
TTGAGGCAAATTAATTAGGAAACCACTGACTTTTAAAAGAAAGGAAAATTTTAAAAATATGATAACCTGTGATTTCATGTCATGAAATGGTTGCTTTATTTATATGATGGGCATAAAACAATGGCTTTAGTGAATATTGTAAACTTGTCATTTCTAAATGAAAAATCATTACAGCAGCAGTAGAAATGTGATTGTTGAGAAAATAATTTGGGGTCATTTAGTGATTGTGCATACATGATAGAAGCAATAAAGTGGTAAGGATGTTTTGTTGGCTTTACTGGGAAATTCACACTGAAGTAAGATTTTTGAGTTAACCTCCAGAAATGTTTTATTCATATGATGAGCATATTTATTACAATACTGTATAAAAGCCACGGTGGTGCAGCGGTAGCGTTGTCACCTCACAGCAAGAGGTTCTCCTGTTCGATTCTTGGCTGGAGCGCCTTCTGTGTGAAGTCTGCATGTCCTCCCCGCAGTTGAGTGACATTCGAAAGACATGCATGAATGGGTGTGCCTTCGTTGAAGGTTGGGCATCGGGCTGGCACCTTAGCACCATAAAAAAATCTACTGCCAATCATTAGCGGACTGGCGTTCTGCTGTGGCGACCCCTAACTGGGAAATGCCGAAAGAAGAACTACTGTTAGCTGTCATTTGTAAATGAGAAATCATTACAGTAGCAGAGGAAATTATTAGAGATTACCTGGAAAATGTATTTTGGTGTCTTGTAGTGACTGTGCATCCATGGTAGATGCACTGAAGTGACAAAAATGTTTTGTTGGCTGACCATGTGTATTTACTGGGAGATTCTAGATTGCCACTGACTATATTATAATCACAAAAATGTGGTAGGGGTTAATGAAAGGATGGATGTGTTGGCAAGCTGCTTTATTTACTGCAGTATGTATTCATGTTAGTGAAATAGCACTTCAGCACAACTTCACTTGGCTGGACTCTGCAGTGAAGCTGATTACAACCTCCTGAGGGAAGGTATAAACAGCTTCACAGCCCCCTCCACAGGAACTGGCACATATCTCCAAACCTACATCAAAGTACTATATGAGCATTTATTTAGCTGCATGGAATCAGGAGTACCATACAGGACGAAATCCTCCTCCTCAAGGAAGAGTAAATGTATCTGGTGGACATCTACAATAAATAAACTTTATAATAAAAGGAAAAAATTTCTGCCCAGGACCAAGAAGGAGCAGGTGCCCAATTGGAAACAATATCTTCTTAGAATGAACAAGCAAATAAGAGCACTAGTGAAATCCTTCAAAGCAAACTACGAGTCCAAACTGGCAATATCTACTAAAGACAATCATAAGGCCTTCTTCACATATGTCTGCATACTCAAGAGAAGCATCCAGATCTGCTCAGAACTGGTGGTCAGGGACACCACATACACAAACCCTGTAGATGTAGCCAACCTGCTGACAGACGGGTTCAGTAAAAACTTCACTCATCTATCCCCCATCAGTAAAACAGGACACCTCCAGTACCTGCCCCCCTCCACTTATCTCTAGGGAGCAAGTCATCACTGCCCTCTCAAAGGCAGAAAGTACAGCCTCCATGGGACCCGATAACATCCCAGGCTGCATCCTACATAAACTAAGGCAGGAACTTGCAGCACCATTAGGCACCCTATTCAACCAAAGCCTGAGTACCAACTTCATTCCAGACGAGTGGAGGGCAGTTACTGTCATCCCTTTGCATAAAGGTGGAGTGTCCACCAGTCCAGGAAATTATAGATCCGTCAGCCTAACTAACCTTATCTGCAAGGCCATGGAGCAGATTATCATGGACCTCATTAACAAGGACATTGGCAACCTCCAGACACTTGATCCCGCATAGTTTGGTTTTGTCAAGGGGAGGTCATGCCTGTTAAATTTGGTTTACTTCTTTGAGACAGTCACCAAGGCCATAGACAAGGGGAAGATGGTGCATACTGCCTACCTTGATCTGGCCAAGGCCTTCAATACTATTCCGCACTCAGGTATAATAGATAAACTCTCTCAACTAGGCATTGATCCATATGTTGACAGATGGGTAGCAAACTGCCTCATTGCTATAACCCACCTAGTCAAAATAGGGGAAGCCACCTCAAGTAGCAGAAACGTAAAAAGTTGTTTACCCCTTGGATCACTGTTGGTGCCTCTGCTGTTTGGGATATACTTCTCAGAGGTGCAGGCCAAATCTAGTCAGCTATGGCTGACCATGTTTGCAGATGACTGCAAACTGGGTGCTGTCATGTATTCCCCTAGTGATGTGGACATCATCCAAGAGGGTCTCACCCAAAGAAATGACTGGTGCTGGAAACATGGCCTCAAACTGAATGCTAAAAATGCATTATCATCCCTTTTGGGGAGAGTGACGTCCCCAAAAATTATCACATTGATAATAAGGCACTAAGCACACAATCAGTTGTGAGGGACTTGGGAACCTAGGTTGATAGCAAACTGACTTTTGACCACCATATTGCCTCTGTTGTACGGAAAGCTTTCTACATGGCCCACCTCATTAGTAAGAGTAATTCATCCAGGGACAAGGTGGTCATAATATCCCTGTATTCTTTCATTATAAGACCCATTATTGAGTACAATGCTCCTTTCAGCATGTACTTCACAAAGCACATGCAGCAGCTGGAGAAACCACAGAGGTTCCTCACCCGGAGAATCTAGGGCCTCAAACATCTATTCTACACATATAGGCTAAAAGACCTGTCCCTCTACTCAGTTTCCTACAGACTCCTTAGAGGTGACCTCTGTCTGGCATACAAAGCAATCTCAGACCCCGCCCTGATGGGACTGCTGTATATCTGCAAGTCAAGCTCCACTCCAGTAACCTACACTAGTGACCTCAACCTGGCCTGTGACATCAATAGGACTTGTTGGTGGAACAGATTTGTGTCCCGGAGACTCCACTCTTTTGTGGAATAGACTCCCTCTCCATGTCAAGCGGAGTACCTCATTAAACCTTTTTAAGTGCAACTTGGATAACTGGATGAGGAACAGAAAATACATCCCTGGGATTCCACCTGTGCCCCTGATGGACAGTGGCATAGGGTGCTGACTTGTTCGAACATGGGCTAAATTCTTGACTAGGCTTGTAAAGGCCTCAGGGCCAATAGCTTAGTAACTTGCTATGACCCTATGGGTAACATCACTATGGGGATTGTACCATTTGACTTATTTATTTTATTTATTTATTTACTTATTTAACATTTTTTTGACCGGGAAAGTCCAAATAGGACATAGGTTCATAGATGCTTACTAGGCTAACAACCACAAGGGCCTTTTTAAGACTAGCCATACATCCCAAATCTCTGACAAGTTCTGATACCCTTAATAAGTGTAAGCATGGGCCTGGGAGATGAACCATTTACAGGTTACCTGTCTGCATTAGAGGCATAGGTGCCAAACCAGGGATGAATTTCTGGTTTCCCATCCAATTGTCCAAGTTGCACTTGAATTGGGCTAGGGAGGAACTCAGCTTCACATGGATGTGGGAGCCTGTTCCATAGATGGGATAGTCTCTGCGATACATACCTATCTCTCCAGTAGGTCCTATTTATATCACAGGCAAGGTTTAAGTCTTTAGAATGGGTAATTCTGGTACTGTTTGTTTTGTGGATATGCAGGAAGCACATCAGAGTGGTGTCTGACAATGCTCTGTATGCCATGCATAGATCTCCGTTTAAAAGCCTGTAGGAGACAGAATACAGGGATAGGGCTTTGAGGCGGTCTGCATAGAACATATTACTTATGCCCTGTATTCTTTTTAGTGAGGAACCTCTGCGGACATTCCAGTTGTTGGGTATGCATGGTTAGGTACCTACCAAAGGGTGCATTGTACTCAATGATAGGTCTGATGACTGCCGAATACAGTGGAACAATGACTTCCTTGGACTTAGATGCCATACCTTTGTTTATAAGTTGCGCAATATAGAACGACTTACTCACCACTATAGACACGTGATGCCCAAAGGGTAGAATACTTGCCACTCTTTCTAGCTGCCATACATCTCGTTTTCTCTCTGCTTTACCCTTATCTATGTAACAGGGTTTCTGTTACACAGATAGTAATTTAGCCTTTCACCTATTTTCAGCAGAAACCCAGGGAGAAACACTCCAGATGCATGCCTTTGGAGTGTGGAAGAAAACCAGAATACCCGGAGGAAACCCACGTGAACACAGGGAGGACATGCAGACTCCGCATAGGAGGCACCCCCGCTGAGAATCAAACCGGAGAACCTCTTGCTGTGAACATTAACTGCTGCACCTCTGCGCCACTCAAGGATGGCAGGTGTGTGATTATATGTGTTTTTGTGCATGACAGAGACATTGGGACAGAAAAAGGACAACTTAAATTATTTTTACAGGTTCAGCAGTCCATGAATTGCATGGTAGATACAATACACACTGCTCTGTTTTTTTAAAACAAATGTGTGGATGACAACAACATTTGACTGTGAATCGCTAGGAGGATCATTAGCATATAACACTTTACACAATTTCTCATTTACATCTCGTTATAGCTCATTTGCTTACAGTAATTCATGGGCATTGCATGATAATGTAAATAGCTGCTATGAATAGTCACCTAGCTACGTTCACTAGAAGACACAGCAGACACACTTAATGAATTTGTGTAATGACTATGGCTACTGGCCTAACTTTTTATAAGAACAGGCATCTGAGTAGATATGTTGTGTTAACACCAAAAAATAATTTAAAATCTTTAGAGAATACTGAAAGTATTCATGGCATGTTATATATATCACCCCTATTCTGCACTAATCACCCAACTCTTGTGAAGTTGCTGTTTTTCAACTAGTGAAACCTGGGACATAGAAATGCATTATTTATGTATCGTGAAGGTAGAATACACTGACTGATATGTTTACTGTTTGACATGTATATATTAAAAGGATGAAAGCTTTGCTTAACTGCTTTGTGTTTTAGCTAATGCTATGGCATTTTGGTGTAGTTATTCCGTCCTTTGTAGTTAACAGTCTTTGTTTGCCAGTTTTAAATGACTCTCTGTTATTTCCAGTACATCAGCATTCTTAAACATTATCTTCTGATATTATATGACTTTCAAAGATTAAAGTATATTCAGCAAATAACTTGTACTGCATGCATTTATTGCTGCCTTTAGCTGAATGTGGAGATAAAAGTCCAGGGGATAGTTCTCTTACCATTTCACAAATAATTTCCCCTGAGTAGTCTTCCTGAAACTTTGATCAACAGAAGCACTTAATATTTTTTGCCAGTAAATAAGGTGTCCTGGGTTACTATAATCCTCTTTGGGTGACCTCTCATTCTGGTCAGTTGCAAATCCTTTATCAATACAAGAATTAAACATTTGGCACAGTGGTGCAGCGGTAGCATTGTCACCTTACAGTAAGAGGTTCTCCAGTTCAATTCTCGGGTGGGGTGCCTTCTGTGTGGAGTCTGCATGTCCTCCCTGCATTCGTGTGGATTTCCTCCAGGTGCTTCAGTTTCCTCCCACATTCAAAGACATGCATCTGAAATGTTTCTTCCTGGGCCTCCACTGAAAATTGGCTTTGTTCCAAGTCGGACTTTCCTGGTTAACAAATGTTAAATAAAAATAAATTATCGATAGCAACTTCCAAGTTATGTCCCTTTCAAACAGGAAAGTCACACACATGCTTCAGTTTGTATGTATATGACAGACAAATAACTGCAAAAAAAATAATTTTAAATTTAGGTGTTACATGAGAACAAGCAGTGTGTTACTTCCTCTGAGGTAAACCTTTTGAAGGTTGCCTTATGAAACAGCACCAGGGTGCTATGGAGTGCATATGCTGAATGCCTTAAGGCACAAACCCAAAGGGAAAGATTTAAGCAATGCTTTTTTGTGACTTGGTGCTTGAAATGTTAACTTCAATGTGCTTATTTATTAAAATGCGTTGACTGAATGTCAGAAGCTCCTGCTTCAGTTACTGAGTGAAAACTCGTTAATCTAAACGGGCAATCTATCTGTTGTCCCTGTAAGGTGCTGCATAACTGATATTATGTGTCCCAGACAGTATCGAGATTTGTTTTCCACTTAATGGATTGATAATGGAGCAGCTGTGGAAAATGCGGCCTTCCAAGCATTACTTACTTATTTGTTTGCTTGACTTTGCTTTCCTGCATTTTGAAAAACTGTTGAGGAATCAAAAAAGGAACCTTTTCAGAAAAGGAAAATAGGCCATATCCCTACATAAAGGAAGATGGGCCTTATCCTTACATAAATGAAGACTGGTCTTATCCCTACATAAAGGAAGATAGGCCTTATCCTTACATAAATGAAGACTGGTCTTATCCCTACATAAAGGAAGATAGGCCTTATCCTTACATAAATGAAGATGGCCCTTATTCCTACATAAACTAAGATGGGCCTTAGCCCTACATAAAGGAAGACAGACCTTATCACTACAATAACAGAAGATGGGCCTTTTCCCTGCATAAAGGAAGACATGCCTTATCCCTATATAAAGGAAGACAGGCTTTATCACTACATAAAGGAAGACAGGCCTTATCCCTACAGGAAGGAAGATGGGCCTCACCCCTACATAAAAGAAGACAGGCCTTATACCTACATAAAGGAAGATGGGTCTTATTCCTACAATTAATGAAGACAGACCTTGTCCCTATATAAAGGAATATGGTCCTTATCCCTACACAAAGGAAGATGGATCTTACCCCTAAATAAAGGAACATGGTCCTTATCCCTACTTAAAAGAAGACAGGCTTTAGTCCTACATAAAGGAAGACACGCCTTATTCCTATCCATAAATAAAGGAAGACAGGCCTTATCCCTACATAAAGGAAGATAATCCTTATCTATAAATAAAGGAATATAGGCTGTAACCCTACATAAAAGAAGACAGGCCTTATCCTTACATAAAGGAAAGTGGGCCTTATCCCTACATAAAGGAAGATGAGCCTTATCCCTACATTAAAGGAAGATTGGCCTTATCCCTACATAAAGAAAGACAGGTCTTATCCCTACATAAAGGAGATGGGCCTTATTCCTACAAAAAGGAAGACAGGCCTTATCCCTACAATTAGGGAAGATGGGACTTATCCCTATATAAAGAAAGACAGGCATTGTCCTTACAATAAGGGAAGACAGGCCTTATCCCTACATAAAGGAAGGCAGGCATTATCCCCTGCAAATACCTCTCAACTGTACAGATGTTTGCAGAATGTCCAGATTTATGACTCATATTTCTGTCCATTTTTATAAAATTGTGGTTTTCTGGAAAATTGTGAGCAAATCATTAAAGATTGAAGTTAGAAAATAATGACAGAAATTTGAGTTTCAGACTTCATGCACTTCAGAAAATTCATGTTAATGCAAAACCTGTCATTCTATCAACTTTAAGTTTCCAAGAGCAATATTTAAAAAATTGTCCCTACTTTTGGGCCTTTGTCCCACTATTATTCATGGCTTTGTTCAGATTTCTTGTTCAAAGAGGTTGACAGGTATGTTCCTGCATAAAGGAATATAGGCCTTATCCCTAAAGAAAGGAACATGGGCCTTATCCCTACATACAGGAATACAGGCCTTATCCCTAAATAAAGGAAGATGGGCCTTATCCGTAAATAAAGGAAGACGAGCCTTATCTCTACAATAAGGGAAGATTGGCCTTATCTCTACATAAAGGAAGTCAGTCCTTATCCCTGCATAAAGGAAGATGGGCCTTATCCCTACAATAAATCAGTGACAAACTGTGGAAAGCATTACTTGCTAATTGTCCTGTTTATGTAGGGATAAGGCCTGTTGCTCTTAATTTAGCAGGTGACTTATTAATATCACAAGAACAATTATAAAAAAAAATCTTAAGACCCACATTAAGAATAAACCTAAATCTTCTAAGTAAACAAGAGAGCAGGCAGTTAAAAGTCTTCTCACTATATATTTTATGGTCTGCAGTAGGGTCTCTAAATGTAAGCTGCTTCAGATTAATGCTACTTTGAACAATAGACAACTCTAGGTACTAGAAGTAAAAACTGACAGATTCTCTCCCAACATGATCTTGGTAAAAAAAGGAAAGTTTGTGAAAGCTTAGCATCCAGCTCAGGAATAATTCCTTGGCTGTGGATACACTGAATGATAAGATAGGTTCAGACTGTGTGCATCATTGAAATGGGTTGAGAGTGTAAGTGGAGAATGAATTAATTAAGTGAACGTATATATTATTTATGTCCGCACTGCTTTTTTGTTGTGTTCTCTAACTGCACAGCAATCACAATGGTACAAACACTAGAAATCAGTTACAAAATGTAATTAATGATTTACCTCGGTATCTGCATCTAATATTGGTTCTAAGTGGAGTGATACATGAGCTATGTGGAAGTTGCCGAAAGAATAATCTCCAAAATGAAGGGCGATGCTTTTTTTTTTTTTATGATGACAGTCATATTAGTTAGCTTTGATATAATACAGTTCTTAATTACTGTACATATTTAAATAAATAGGATGTGCCTATCTTACAATTTTGTGATTGTTTAAAAAGATCAAGAAATGATGAGTATTCTTCTCTGATTATATCTGACATTAAAGCAACTTCAGTGCTTAAAAACCTGGTTGGCACAGTGGTGCGGTGGTTAACATGGTCACCTCCCAGCAAGAGGTTGTCTGGTTTGATTCTTGGCTGAGGAGCCTTCTGTACAGAGTCCGCATGTCCTCCCTGCATTCGTGTGGGTTTCCTCTGGATACTCTGGTTCCCTCCCACATTCCAAAGACATGCACCTAGAGTGTTTTTTCCCAGGCCTCCACTGGAAATGGGCTCTGTCCTATTTGGACCTTCTCGGTCAACAAATAATAAATAAAAACAACAGTAAACCAAAAGCATCAGATGCATTGATCAAGCTTGGAAACTTTTGCTTCTGGTATAGAAAAAATTAATTATTTAAAATTAACTTGCAAGACCAACATCAGATATTATTGCATGTTTTGTTGCAGTATAGATCACTAATTTAAGCTGTTATGGGTATTTCTCACCTGCATCTACAGAGTTATATAAGTACATATTAATGCTCCTCTGGTACTAAGGTATATGCTGAGCTGATGCACATTTTTTTATTTTACCTTTTTTTTCTGTGTGTGTGTGTGTGTGTGTGTGTGTGTGTGTGTGTGTGTGTGTGTGTGTGTGTGTGTGTGTGTGCCAGATAAGAGACAGCCTGATACAAATCAGTAGATTTCTTGCTGGCCTTCTCCATGGTCACAAAAAAAATTCCCTTCTACAATACAGAAGTTTATATAACAAATGTGCATTTATTTCTATCACTAGGTCTAGGACCAATGGCTTAATTTCAGGGGAGACCAGAGGCAGTATTCACACTGACTGCAGCAAATTTGGACAGGACACTGAAAAATTTCCCCTACTTTTCAAAGTACAGTGGGTCTTTTACATACACCTGAGTTACCACCAACACAGGCAGTTGGGGTCTCAAGACAGATGGGGGCCTCACATTAACTTTTCATTCAAAGTATGTCATAGTTAGGAGGGCAGCACCCCCCCCCCACCATGCTGCACTGCAGTGTCAATACTGGAGAATTACTCTAACTGTCTGTTGTTGGCATAGAACCCACAGACTCCTGCAGCAAAAGGAAGTGTGCTTACCTCCTGAGGTATTGACACTGCATTTGCCTTTTCTTTGGGCAGTCTTTTTTTTCTCATGGCTGATGCCATCAAAGGTGCCTCTGGGACTCATCAGATGTAAGGTTTTGTCAAAGAAAACTCTCCTGAGAAAAGGTTATGTGATGCTGTTGTCACAAAAGCTTTAGATTAATTGGTAAAGCAGTCTGTCAGTGATTGCAGCTACACCACACATAGCTCTCAACCTTCCATCTTCAAAATGAGGAACACACGCCTTCATAATGTGGGACAAATGGGCAAAATGTGGAACACATACTAATGGCTTACTAACAACTTCAACTAGGAAGGTCATAGGATGGTTAAAATATGCTAGTGTTACTCATAAAGATCATCCTTTAATGAATTAATATGATTAATTTCTATCTACCATGGATTTCACTTAAAAAAATTCCTAACACTGAATGTGTAACAGAATCTTTCAATGTGGAACTTTGAGGAACTTCGAGGAACGTGAACTTTTTAAGACTCCAAATGAGGTACGTTCCTCATAATGGATTTCACTTGAGAGCTATGACACCACATATGAAAGACAAGTCCACTTAACATGCATTGGGGAGAAAATGTGTGTCAGTACCTCCCTCATTTACAGTAAAAGCTGTATTTTGGCCAAGATATGTCATTCAAATAGACCTAGTGTCATGATTCATCAGTTTCTGTCATGTGTCACGCCAACAGAAACTGTCTACAATGCCAGCTACTTGATACAACAATGAGAAACCTCTAACCCCTGAAAAAGTTTTTTCTATGCGTCTCAAGCACTACATTTCTTGACACACTCAAAACTCCAGTCCCCAACTCACACACTTTCAGATCTGGTACAAATCCCTTTGTTAATTCCATCACTATACTTCCTGTATTGTATGACTGCACATGAAATCCTCAAACACAACTCATCTATATTCAACTTCTCTGTGCCCATCATAATCTGACTCTAACATCTGAGAAAGCTCTAATGTCTGAGTAAGCACTAAACATTTGAGAATGCTATAACAGCTGAGAATGCTGAAAAATCTTAGAAAGGTCTATCATCTGAGAGTGGTCTCGTTTCTGTACTCCACCCCTCTCCACAGAAATAACCTTCAGTCTCTGACCTCTTACTTTGGTACTGATTGCTACAAATTACCATGCTGACCAGTAGGTGCCTCCTCTTTGTCATAATCCTGTCTCTTTTTCACCTCACCAAAGACCAGTCCTCCTTATACAAAACACATATTCCTTATTCTAGCAAAGCATCCATAGCATCTCCCTTCACCTCTTTCAACATGCTTATGTCCTCCTACACAAAATCGCCTACAAAGGGCATGACCCCTATCTATTCAACATTGGTTTTAGACATATATATATATATATGTATATATATATATATATATATATATATATATATATATATATATATATATATACAAATTTGTCTATCACATCCCTTGCCCAACTCTGCCAAAACATTAACCCCCTCTGGTGATATCTACCCAAACCTCAGGCCCACTACCTACCCCTCCACTCTCCCCAGCAATCACCCCAGTAATACCTTCCTTAAAAGTAATAACTCTTTTACAAGCATCTTACTCCCAGGATTTCTCCATCATCACGTGAACTGCAAAAGTATGTACAATAAAATACATGAGCTATATGCTTGGGTTACACTCCACAGCCCCATATTTTACTTTTAACTGAAACTGGGCTAAAGGCCAGCATTAAAACAATGAACTGCTTTCCCAGGTTATACCATCTTCTGACTAGACAGATCACTCAAAAAAAGCAGAGGGCATGGCAGTTCCATATAAAAACTCAGTGGTACTCTCACCATACCAAAACTGCCAACCCTCTTTCAACATTGCTGAAACACCCCTTTCCCCCTTAAAAATGAAATATCATAAAATATCTGTTTTATCACAGTTTATGTTCCACTCAGGTAAGAACAATTCAGCTTTAGAAGACCTTCTGTCTTGGCTATCCATCATCCTAGGTGATGTAAATATTGATTGGAAATCTATTTCTTGCTCTTAACTCTACCTCTGTCGTAAAACTATATATGTTCATACAACTCATTGTTTTCCCAAACAGATATAGCAAACACTCCAATAGATGTTTTATTCTACACTAGGCCCCTCACATCTGATGTAAGTAAAATGATCTCCTGTGGTATCTTCACAAACTCGATGAATGACTATCTCCCAATGTTTTATAAAAAATTGACAAGTAATGCACAAAAAGACTGCAACTGTAACACAGACGGCATCTTAGCTCATTTTAACAATAATACATTCATAGATACACTGAAAGCTTGCAAGTGGCATTTACTAAAACTTCTCCCTCTGGATGAAATTGTTGCATATTTTAATGACACCTAGCCCTTTTTCATTATATTTAAGCAGTAAGCCCCAAACAGACACAAAGCAGTCAAGTACAACCCCGAATATTGGCTCACAAAAACTACTAAAGAACTTAAAAGAGCCAGAGATAAAAGCTGTAAATCTTGGCTTCAAAATAAAACAGTAACCAATCTCCATACCTTCAGAGAACTCCACAACCACAACAAAAAAGCAATCAGAACTGATAAAAAAATCATTGTACCACAGTACCCACACTAAAAAACTCAAAACAATTCTGGTCCTCCATTAACAATTTGTTAAATACAGACTGCTCAACCCAATCATCCCCTACTTCCACAAAGCGTACTTAACCTATTACTAACCAACTCAGCTCACACTTCTAAATTCAATCTCCTCCTCCATAACAGCCACCCACCTGCTCTCCTCGCCATCTTCATAGACTTAAAATCTCCATCTTCCGTATCATCTCTGTTCCCATCTCACGCATCAAAAACCAACTTCATAAGCTAATACCCACCGCATTTGTTGATGACAACCTTTCCTCCGAATACATTAGAATGGATGCTGACCCTTTGGCATTGCGTTTCTCTCAGTTTTAAACACATCAGTTTTAGAATACTAAGTATTTATCATCTAGAAAACGACGACTAATTACTCCCTTACACAAAGGAAAAGAATTGATCGAATTCTGTAATTACTGCCCTCTTCCCTTTTTCTCCAATATCACAAATCCTTGAAAAGTGTATACAGATCCAACTTCTCATAGCTGTTCTAGATCACCTCATCCCCTTTTCCTAGCATGACTGCAAGCTCTCCTTAATTCCATCCATCATGCTGACCTAAACAGGGATTCTGGAAATGTTGTTTCTCTATTCCTTCAGTTATTTAAGGCGTTTGACACTGTATGCCATCAGATACTTCTCCATAAACTAACCTCACTAAGCCATGACACTCCCCTTCCTCCGCTGCTTCCATAGCTCCCTCTCTAACAGGCTACAGACAATAAAATGGCAGAAAGAGCATTCGCCATTCTTCTCCATCTCAGCGCCACAGGGCTAAGACGTGGACCCCTACTTTAACATTTTTATTAATGACCACTACACTGTTATTAATATCACAAGTGTCATTAAGTATGCAGGTGTTTATTAATGACCACTATACTGTTACTAATGACACAACTGCTATTCGGTATGCAGGTGCTTATTAATGACCACTATACTGTTACTAATGACACAATTGCCATTTGATATGCAGGTGATGCTACACTGGTAACTACAGTTATGTCCCTCCCCGATCTTCAAGAAAAGATCCAAAAAACATTTTTGTTCTTTCTATAGAAACTTAGCTTAACAATTCTCGTTGATTGCTAAGAAAACCATATTAGTATAAAGAATTGGCTTGTAAGTACATAGTGATCAGGTCTGACCACTAGTAAGGTGAATGTAATGCTGTAGGCAAAGGAGGGGGTGCATTGCCTGTTATGTGGCATATATGACCAAGTTGGTGTTCAGCAGCACACAGCCTAGTAATGGAAACTGACTTTAGGAACACGGACTATCACTTCACTGTCAAAAACAGAAACATGACCTCGAGCAAAAGGTGGAAAATTACCACAAATATATGGTCAGACCTCTATCCTGAGTTCTACACTAACAATTTTTCAGTTGGTGCTGATCCCTCTTTATCTATCTGCCTACTACTCTGAAAGTGTTCTTCATAAAGGGGTCATGCTGGATTTGAGGATTATCAAACTCCTGGCCAAGGGTCACTCAGCTGAGGTTTTTTCCTGATGAATGATATGGCTGGTTCACAGATCCTACAGTCTCAGACAGGAAAACTCATAATACTTGTTTGTCCCTATGCTAAACAGTTATACAGAGAATTAAACCTTCTTGTAGAAGGTGGCTGAGGCACCCAGAAGGGTGCAGTGTAAAGATGCTATGAGTGTGAATTCAAATTATAAGTTATTCATGCACGTTTGTGTAAATCATGGACTGTATGCAACAAAGAAAAAGGGCCAAACACAAGAAGATTTTTAAGTTATATTTGGTATCACAGCATCCTGAGTTGAAGATTGGCAAAAATTTGTTCTTGCATTGTAAGAGGCAAAACCATATATTCAGCAACTAATGCATTATTTATTTATTTATTGACATCTGATTACTGGAAAAGTTTGATTGGGCAGGTATCTATTTTTATTTATTGTTTAGTTATTTATTTATTGGCATTTATTGACTGGGAAAGTCCACTGGGCACTGGACCCATTTTCAGTGGAGGCCTGGGGAGAAAAGCTCCACAATTAACAATACAACAAAACTTATACAGTTAGATTATTGATCTGGGGAGATAAGGATCTGCAGTTTTAAAACAAAACAAAAACAAAACAAGTGAGTACTACAGGACAGTATACAATTGCAAAGTATACATTATTCAGCAAGCTTCAAAATTACAGTTAAAAAAAAAAACTACAACACAAATATATACTTTGTGATGGACAAATAATAAGGTCTTCTATTACTTAAGTAAAGATGAAATGAGAGGTGTTACAGGGTAGGGTTTTTGTTTAGTCGGTTATCTATTTAAGGGGGTTTACATTGTATATTACATGTATAGCTTGGATTTTGTAACAAGTAGGTTTTTAGCGCAGTTTTAAAGGGCTTTGGGGAGTATAGCTGTGTAATGCTGGAGGGGAGGGTATTCCATAGTTTGGCAATGTTGTATGATTATAGGGATTGTCCTGCTCTCTTGTTGGGTTTGGCTACATTTAATAGGATTTTCTCAAAACAGCAACTGGATCGTGTAGGGATATATGTGTGTAAGATGGATTGGAGAGCGGGGCAGCTAATGGGTTGAAAAATTAATTTATGGACCATACAGAGTTGAGTGAATTGGACGTAGTCGTGGAATTCTACCCAGGATAGGTTTGAGAGGGTGGTACAGTGGTGTGAGCAGGTGGGCATGTTTGATGCAAATTTTGCTATTTTTGTAGCAAGCTACAACAGTGCTACTATAAGTGATGTATCGGGGTTGGTAAAAATGGGACTGTCATACATAAGAAATGGAAGGAGCAAAGTATTTGCTAGTTTTTTCCTAGTTTGCTTATCAGGGTATAATTTATGCCAGTATAATTTGCCTAGTTTGAAATGGGTCTTCTTTACCGTGTTCAATATATGTTGTTCAAAGGAGAGTTTGTTGTTGATAGTAATTCCTAGTAGTTTTGTTAATTGTACCTGTTTGATTACTGTTTTGTTATGGGAGAAGATTTTGAATTCTGTAGTTGGAGGTTTTGATGACAATAATAACAGTTTAGTTTTTTTTGGGTTAAGCATTAATTCAGAGGCATTCAGCCAGTTTTCTATAGAGGAGAAAGCATCTTGGGTTATTTTTTGGAGGTTAGTGAAATCACGTGAGGATGAGATGATAGTTGAATCATCTGCATACTGAATTAGTATGCTGTCCTGGGAGGCTTTATGTAGATCATTAATGAAAATGTTAAAAAGTATTGGTCCTAATATGGATCCTTGTGGGACACCTGTGTTGTTTACTAAGAAATCAGATAGTTGGTTTTGAGTGGAGGCTCAGGGAGAAAAGTGCAGAGGTATTACAAACACATTTTAAGAACAATAATTTTACAATCTTCAGAAATAAAAAAAAAAATCATCTACAGTTAAAATAAGTATACCAAATTAGACATAATATGAAAACACTGGATAAGAATAAATACACTTATGAAAATGATTTAAGATTTAGAGAAATTTTACCTAGTTTAGAGAAATTAAAGTTAAGTTAGTATAATACAAACAGGAACTGCATTATGAGGTGAGAGATAAAAAGGGTTAAGGCATATTTAGATAGCCAGCCAGGGGAGAAAAACTGATAGAAGTAATGAAGTAATTGAAGAAGAGAGAGCAAGGAGGTTTAAGGTAGGAATAGGTACTTGCTCATACTTAGGTTCATAGGTTGATACTAGGCTATCTGCCCTAGGGCATTTATAAACCTAGCCAGAGTGTGTTTGGCTTTTGCCACCCTTTTAGATTAGTAGACTGTGCCTTTGAATAGTAGGTCACATAAGATAGCCCTTTTAAGGTTAGTTTATTGTGCCTTTGTCTAGCAGGGACACAAAAGAGATCCCGGGGTAAACTTACCATCTCCCATCCACTCGTCAAGATTTCTCTTGAAGAGGGTCAGTGAGGGGCTCTGCCTAACAAGGACTGGGATTTTGTTCCAGAGTGAGGGGAGCTTCTGGGATATGAATCTGTCCCTCCAGCATGTCCTATGCTATTTCTGTGCTGAGGTTTAAGTCCCTGGAGCACGTAGCTCTAAGGGATTTGGATTTCCTGAGGTGGAGCATGTCCATTAATTCTGGGTTGGACATGGCTTTATACGTCAGGCACAGATCGCCTCTGAGTAGGCGGTAAGCAACTGAGTAGAGCTGGAGTTTCTTTAGCCGAAATGCATAGGGCATCTGTTTTAGTCCCTTTATCCTCTTGGTGAGGTACTTTTGGGGTCTTTCTAGTTGCTGCAGGTGTCGGGTAAGGTACATCCCAAATGAGGCATTGTATTCAATTATGGGCCTGATGAGTAGAGGGGCACAATGACCTCTCTTGATCTAGATGTGACCCTTTCGTGATAAGGTGGGCTATATAAAAGGCCTTTCTAACCACTTTGGCAACGTGATTGTCAAAGGAGAGATTACTATCTACTTGGGTCCCCAAGTCCCTTATTACTTCTTCCGTACTTAATGAATTACCACCTATGTAGTAATCTGTGGACACTTTGTTTTTCCCAAAGGGGATGACTATGCATTTTTTTGGCATTTAGCATGAGGCCATGGCTCTGGCACCAGTTATTCGTCTCTGTGAGATCCTTTTGGAGGATGCTTGTGTCAGCCAGAGAGCCGATTATGGCACCCAGTTTGCAGTCATCTGTGAAGTTGGTCAGCTATAGTCCTCCCGTGTTAGCCTGTACCTCAGAGAAATATATACCGAACAAGAGAGGTCCCAGGACTGAGCCTTGTGGGATGCCATTTGTAACTGGTTTAGAGTCTGACATGGCACCTGCAATTCGGACCATGTGGGTTCTATCCCTGATCCAGTTTGCAACCCATCTTGTGACATAGGGGTTGATATTTAAGCTGGTGAGCTTATTTATGATGCCCAAGTAGGGTATTGTGTCGAAGGCTTTTGCGAGGTCCAGGTAGGCTGTGTGGACTACCTTCCCTTCATCTATGGCCTTGGTAACTGTTTCAAAGAAGTCGACCAGGTTCAAAAGGCAAGATCTGCCCTTAAAGCTGAACTGGGTAGGATTCAGTGTCTGGAGGTTCCCAATGTCTTTGTTTATGAGTTCCATGATGATACGCTTCATAGCTTTGCAGACCAGGCTAGTCAGGCTTAAGGATGATAGTTTCTGGGGTCCGTTGTGGCACCACCTTTGTGGAGCGGGACCACTGTTGCTGTATGCCATTCCTTGGGTACATATCCTGTAGTAAGGCTGAGATTGAACAGTGACTTTATGTGAGGGTTAAGTTCTTCTTGGAGCTCGTGTAAGACACAGCCTGGGAAACCGTCCGGTCCCATTGATGCTGTGTTTTTTGCTTTGGAGAGGACAGCTCTCACCTGTGCATCTGTGATGTCAGGGAGGCTACACTCTGTTGGGACAGTCATTTGCTCTTTTGGGGGGGGGGGGGTTGGGGAGGGAGAAGTTTGCACTGAACCTGTCTGCTAGGATGTTGGCAATGTCTGTGGGTTCAGTGTATTTTTTGTCATTTTGCACTAACTCAGAGCATCTCTGGGAGTTGCCACCCAGGTTCCTGACATAACTAAAGAAGGCCTTGTGGTTATCTTTAGTGTCTTGTGCAATTTTTCTTTCGAAGCTGGCCTTAGATAATTTTATGAGGGATCGTAGTTTCTTGCTAGTACTGATCAGAGATGCCTTCCCTTTTTGGGATTTTGCTCTATCATGTAGTAGCTACTTCCTTCTGTTGTATAGCTTATTTATGGCTGGGGTCCACCAGACAGGTCTCCTGCCTTTGGCGGAGTGAGTCTTGGTTTTATTTGGGATAGCACGACCTATGCATTCCTGTAGGTGTCCATAGAATGCGTTTGTAAAGGATTCTGCGGTTTGAGCCATATTTTCCACTGGCCTGGGGACTTTGAAGGATTCCACCTCGGTTTTGAGAAGTGTGAAGTTTGCTTTTGAGAAGTTCTTCACAGTTGTTTCCTTGGCTGGGGGTGGGGACGGGATATGGATGTCCAGTGAGATTAATTTATGGTCTGACCTTACCAATGAGGGGTATACCTCTGGTGTGGAACATAGAGTCCCCATGTTGATGATGACCAGGTCCAATATGTTTTTCCCCTCTTGTGGGAGTGGTGACCAGTTGTTCCATAGCATTTGAGTTTATAAATTCTAGGAACCGTTGGGTGAAGGTGTTGGGGCTTGAGTAGTTTTCCCACTCAATGTTTGGATAGTTGAAGTCACCCAATATAATGGTGTTTGGAGAGATATTCATATTCTCCAGTGTTCTCAGGAAAGCCATGTGGGGTTCCTGAGTTTGGGAGGGTGGTCTGTAGCAGGCTACAAACTGAAAGGCAGTTTTGCCCACTTTTAGTTGCACATGGATGGTCTCCGATACTTTGTGCAATGCCACTAACCTGGAGGTGTGGGTATCTTTGATGAATATGGATACTCCCCCTCCTTTTGTGGTTCGGTTCGAGTTTTGGAGCCGAAAAGTATGGTATGAGGTAGTGCTGGGGTGCTCTCGGGAGCCTTGAACCAGGTTTCTGTTACTGCACAGATATCGATATTCTCCATACTTAGGAGAGCCTCGAGTGTGTGCATCTTGAGGTTTAGACTTCCGGCGTTGTGCAGCATTACCCTTAGTTTTTTTTTTCTTGTGCTGTCTATGGAAGTGGGTTTGTCTTTTGAGCCTTGCCTAAAAAAGGCACTATGGGCGTGGCAAGAGCCTTAGCCAGTATTTGAAAGCCTAGGGGTGACAGGTGCAAGCCGTCCCTAGCGAAGCAACGTGGCTTGTCGAGCATGTCATCCCAGGCTGACAGACACTGGATCCCTTTTAAATGACACCAATTCTTTAGCCAATTGTTAAAATTGATCATTTTGTCTTTATACAGTGGCATCATTCTTGGTGAGGGCAAGATGCTACTCAAGGTCAGGGTCATACCGGCCTGGGCTACATGATCAGAGAGCTCCTCTATGTCTCTTTTCATGTAGTCCAGGGAGGTACGTCTCAGGTCATTCACACCAGCATGGACAATGACGGAGTCATATTTGTACTTGCTTTGGAGTGACCGGAGTGCTTGTGTTATGTGGTGGATCCTGGCACCCGACAGGCAGCTTACAGTGACCTTCTCCTTGTTCAGTCTGGTGAGTGGGACGTCAGTGTGTCTGACAATAGAGTCACCTATTACAAGTGTATTAGGTGTGTTGTTTAGCCTTAAGGGCTGTGACTGTGTGGCACACTGACTTTGTGAACTATGTGATATGTGGGTATTGTTGTGGGGTAGGGGTTTCTTGGATTTCTGCTTTGGAGGTCTCTGTTGCTTAGGCAGATTTTTATTTAGAGCCTCCGAGTATTTTTTTTGTGTTTATGTGTTCGGTTTGCTGATGCGATAGGTCTATGTGAGACTGGATTTGTGGTGTGTGTGGTTCCCTTCTCCTCATGACTGACTGTGCCAGTACTGGGTTGAGAGAGCTCAGCCTCCAGTTTGGCTATATAGTTGCATCTCTCACATATATTTGAGCTTGTAGGGAGGAGGAGAGGGTGGTCTGTGTACATAAGGCAGTTGTAACATTGCCTCAAGATATCCAGATTCACCAGCTGGACTGGAGAGTAAACCCGAAACTGACTTTTGGACATGCCAGAATAGTATAAGGAACTACTTTTTGACTGATCAGAAAGGACCAATAGGGAGCCAAGTACTTAAAAGGAGTATAAGAGGGTGTAGTGCTTTAGTTTATTAATGTTTACTTATAAGATTACTTATAAGAGCAAGTGCAGGGCTTTAGAATGAAAATAGAGTGCTTACTTTGAGATTTAGATCAGTTCTAAGGGAAAAAGTGAAGAGCAGACTTTGTGGAGCCGGGAATAGTTTAAACCTGTTTAAGCGGCGCTGCCCGATGCTGCGCTATGTGCAAAATCGCACAAAACTGCGCAAATGCGGGTTTTAAAGCAGGGAAACTGAAAGAGATAGGAATTGACCCAAAACGGCCAATAAGCTACTAGTTTCAGGGCGGAGACCACTCCTATAGGGACAGATAGGCTGCTCAAAGCTCCCCATGCTCACTGGTGAACAGAGAAGCTTCCTCCTATCCAAGTAAGGATATGGGCAACACAGGAAACTATACCACAGTCCAGAATTCAGCAAAGCTTGAA
The DNA here is from genome assembly GCF_019279795.1 of Protopterus annectens. NCBI lineage: Eukaryota > Metazoa > Chordata > Ceratodontiformes > Protopteridae > Protopterus > Protopterus annectens. The sequence continues at coordinate 1,515,724,516 of NC_056726.1, read as the reverse complement.
ATCTGGACTAATCTAGTTCAGCAAGGCGGGAAAAGAGAATTTTTTTTGTTTTTTTGTTTTTTTTTTTTTCAGAGAACAGCAGAAAAACACACAGAAAACACTGTAAATGCTATAAACAGGCTAACGCACTTTAGTGTGTTGCCTACAACAGTTATACAATACAAAAATGACTTAAAATGATAAAAAACAAGTGAAAAACTGTAAAATGCAGAAAGGCAATGCAATTTAAACTTGTTAGAGCTCAGAGCAGTTAGAAACTTGCTTTTTAGGTGGGAAAAGGCAGTCGGAGCAAAAAAACAGAGAAAAAATACTTAAAGCTGGAAAAGTCTCTCTTGGGTCTCTCTGTTGCCTGTATCACTCTGCAGGACACCACGAGGAGCTGTACTGAGTTGTATACTGGCGCAATAGTTCATCCTGAGGTTGAACAAGAACAGAGCTAGTGTTTGGCTAGGGAGTCTTTACATGAGAAGAAAACAGGAAAGTATGGAAGAAACAACTGATCACTGCATAGTGGTGAGCTGAACTTGCTAAAAGTGGAGTCAGAGGGGTAAACCTGTAAGACAACACAATAATACCTGGAGAAGCTTTCTGTGCAAATGTTTTCAAATCTTACCTCTGACAACGCTGTCTGTCCTTAGTAAAACCAGGAACATTGAGTAAGAATGGACTAAGTTCAGGACCTCAGTTATTTAAATGACAACAAGGGTCTCTAGACAGTAGACGATTGATACCTCTCAGTATGGAAATTGTAGTGACCTACTTATGGACACCATTGTTGTGTTGGCCCTTTAGGTTGAAGAAGGACTCTTCTGGGCAGTGCTTACCCTGCATTCTCCTGGTTTAGCTAACTTGTACTTACAAATGAAGAAAGCCACATTAATAGCTGCCAACATGAAAGTCAGAGCATAGAAAAAATCTGAAAAGGTCATAAAGAAAGGCCCAAAGAGATTCTAGTAAACCATTTCACATCTTATGATAGGACAGTGGAGCTTACTCAGTGAAAATGTGAAATAGTCATTTTGAGAAATGTGTTAATCTATATTACATGGACTCCTATCAGAGTTCATTATACAACATTTATGGGGCTTTAATATCAATCACAATACCTGAAGTTGCTATGCTAATCAGAGCTCATGACAGCAGTATGACTGCAGAAGTGGATGAGAAATGGTTTTGAAATGTTGAAAACATTAGAAAGTGCTTTTGGGTATCATTACATATTCATTTTTTAGTGCTGTATGAAAGGTCAGGACAATGCCTCTGGATTGGTAAATTGGATGGCATTTTTCATCTTCAAGAAAGGAGGAACATGGTATGTTCCTACCATACAGGAAGTGCATTCCTCAGCCTGCTCAGCAAAGTTTATGTCAGAATGCTGGAGGAGAGACTTAGGATGATAGTCAAAACTCAGATTCAGAAAATTACAACATTCCATCCAGGCTATGGAGCAAATGGACTAGCTCTTTAGGTTTTTATAGCTGTGAGGAACTGTGAGAGTTTGCAACTCTGATCTACAGCTGATATGCAGAAGGTTTGTTACCATGTGTCTGTTCTGCGCAGTGTGAGGTCCTCCATCATACTGTGTCTATTATGCATGGTATAATGTCCTCCATCAGACTGGGTCTGTTATGCATGGTGTGAGGCCCTCCATCAAACTGTGCCTGCTATGTATGGTGTGAGGTCCTCCATCAAACTATGTCTGTTATGTACAGTGTAAGGTCCTCCATCAAACTGTGTCTGTTATGCATGGTGTGAGGTCCTCCATTAAACTGTGTCTGTTATCTATGGTGTGAGGTCCTCCATCAAACTGTGTCTGTTATGTATGGTGTGAGTTCCTCCATCAAACTGTGTCTGTTATGTATGATGTGAGGTCTTCCATCAAACTGTCTGTTATGCATGATGTGAGGTCCTCCATCAAACTGTGTCTGTTATGTATGATGTGAGGTCCTCCATCAAACTGTGTCTGTCATGTACAGTGTGAGGTCCTCCATAAAACTGTGACACCACACCAGCTGCTGCTGTACGGAATCAGGTCCCTTCACAGCTAATCACATTTTTATAAGCTGAATTTGTTTAAGGGATGTGTTGGGCTCCAATAATGGTATGTTTTACTCGGCATATGTCAAATGATCAAACTACAATTTATAAAATTACAGCAAATCAAAAAAAAAAAAAAAAAATATATATATATATATATATATATATATATATATATATATATATATATAAATATAATAAATATAAAATCTTCAAGCCGGGATTTACCTTGGTTTCTGCAAGCAGACATGTCCCACATTGGTCTGGAACTGGAGCCAGTACAATACTCTTCTTAAATGTTGAGAGGGGACACTGACAAACTGGTCAATCTAACTTTGATCACCTCAGCTTTGATTATTTGAACAAAACGGTTTTCATCAAATTCCTCATAATGATTTCATGATCATCATGAACAGTTTATCAGATGGCATCACTGCTGTTTTCAGATTGTGGCTTTTTAGCCCCATATAACCAAGATAATTGGTTAGTGTAGTGCTGCAGCCATAGCTTTGTCGCCTCACAGCAAGAGGTTCGCCAGTTCAATTGTCTGTCGGGATGCCTTCTGTGCGGAGTCTGCATGTCCTCCCGCAATTCGTGTGGGTTTCTTCTAGGTGTTCCAGTTTCCTCCCACATTAGAAAGACATGAATCTTGGCCATTTCTCCCTGGGCCTCCGCTGATAATTGGGTTTGTTCCAAGTCGGCCTTTCCCGGTAAACAAATGTTAAATAAATAAAATAAATAAGATAAGTATCAGCAAGTCAAAATATGATGCCATGATACTCCCCCAGGACATACTGGATGAATATCATCAGATAACAGAGGAAGATGACCATGGGTGCGGATGAAGAGGAGTTTAGGTAACCTGGAGTCATTTTCATGAGTGACAGCAATGGGTCACTCAGGACTATGAACTGGTAGAGCAGAAGCCACAGTCTTGTGAGTGTTAAACTCTTATTGGTGGGTAAGTAGAAGCTGAGTTTTCTAACAGCATAAGTGGTTTATTTATCAATCTACCTTGCCTTGTCCCCTAGTATAACAAACTGTGGGGAATAACCAGCACAATCAGACTGGGGTGGCAAGTGACAGAAATGAGGCTTCTCCACAAAAATGCTACGCATCCTTTCCATGGCAGAGTGAGAAATTCAGTGAGATAAAAGAGTTTTGGAACAGAGTCTTTCTTCCTTCAGAACCAAAGGAGCATTTCAGCAGAGTCTCTGGTCCTCAAGGGCAGCCTCAGAGAAGAGTCTCTGTTCCTTCAGAATCAAAGGATCCTCAGCACACAGTTTCCATTCCTTTAGAATTAGGGAAACCTGACTCTGTTCCTTTAGACTCAGAGGTGGCTCAGTGGAGAGTCCTTGTTCCTTTAGAATTAGAGGCACATCAGAGAAGAGTCCTTATTCCTTCAGAATAGAAGTGTCAGACCAGAATCTCTGGTCCTTCACAATTAAGAAAGCTTTAGTGTAGAGTCTTTGTTCCTTTAGAATCAGAGGCACTGAGACAGTGCAAACATCTTAAAGGAATGCTCCATGACTGGCTCCTGATGGAAGTTTCCCAGACATGCCTCATTAAGAACAGGCCCCAGGGCAGACAAGTTGCAGAAATTATATATCTGTTGGTAGATCTTGAAATACAAGAGGATCCTCCAGAAAGAGCTGGAATCTGCAGATGTTGAACTGGAAATTTGTTGTACTCTGCTTAGCCTGCTCTCTTCATGACCCTTAAAAAACACAGAGACAGGTAGAAATATAGGCATACACATGTACTTCTGCACTTTCTGTTTTGATAATATGTTTTGCTACTTTAATGGATCCATTGCACTGTGCACCTTCATAGGATCTTATGAAGTTACCAGGCTATTGGCCCTGAAGCCCTTACAAGCCTAGTGAAGAGTTTAGCCCATGTTTAGACAAGTCAGCACCCCTTTCTTTTCATTGCACTGTTTATATTACTTGTATTCTCTGTTACATGTACTTTTTACCTTTGGGACGAGACAGAAATTGGTCCATTGAGACCAATGATCAACTCCTGTAAGCAAAGTGAAATAGACAGTTGGACAGATTAGACAGACAGATGGCTAGATAGAAAGATACACAGGTAAATGGATAGACATAGACAGATGATAGATAGACAGATAAAATTCGTAGGCACCACTGCTGAAAACAATTAAAACATCTGAGGTTATTATGAGTTATATCACTTTTAATACAAAATGAGGTGAGAAAGCATGAATACTGGTAGCTACACAGACATGGACTCTGAATGTCTCCTTGTGAGAAAGCATAATTACAAATGACTTACCCAGCGCGCTGCTTTTTAGACTTATCTGAGATTCCATCCCGGGACATTAATTTATTGAAAACCACGATCCCAAAAAGCATATTCACCTGCATGACAATACAAAAAAAGAAACCTAACATTATCAAGCTAAGAAATGCACACTTCTTTTGAGCTCATACAGTGCTGTTAGTTTAGCATTCTTTTCTTATTGGGAGCTGCTGATCAAAAGGACATATTTTCAGAGGTAAAATAATATGCACAAACCTCTCTGTATTAATGCCTAAGCTCTAGCACCATCTGCATTGTAAATGTATTCAGTTTCATTACCTAAAAACAGTTATTACAGATTATGGTACCTGTTTCCCTTCATTTCTTAGTTCAACCGTCCTTCAAAATAACTGCATCATGGATTTCCACTTCAAATGCAGACAGAGTGGGATGGAGAGTTTAGTGCTTTATCCCTGCAGTCATCAAAAGTATTTGTCAAAACTGAACTATGCTAATGTGAGGCTTTTTAAAGACAAACAGTCTTTAATAAGGACTTGTTTTTTTATGCTGGGAAAAGACAGTACTAAAACTTCGTTTTTTCAGCAAAACCTTAATCGAAACCATCACATGCAAAAACAACTCTGGGGAATCACTATTTGTCCATATAGCAAAAATATGGAACAAGCTTCCCCCTGACCTCAGACTAGAAAACTCCACACCCTCCTTCAAAAGCCTGCTTAAAACATACCTCTTTCATCCCTATGCACTTGTAATTGTCTCTCTGAAGCCTCGTCCACTTACTACTTCTATACCCCGTCTGTCCTGGACAACACAAACACTGCCATCTAACTATACCTACCCATGTGTGAGCAATAACCTACATATGTGTGTGTGTGTGTGTGTGTGTGTGTGTGTGTGTGTGTGTGTGTGTGTGTATATATATATATATATATATATATATATATATATGGGTCTACCTGACAACACCGACGCACTACAACACCGACAACGAAATCACCAACACCACATAACCAAAAGTTCACAAACACGAAACCTCACATGCCCGACACACCACAATTCCGACAATCAACAAACAAAACAAATCCCCTGTCCAAAAAGCACACACACAACACAAGCACACCAAAATCCTTACAAACCCACACTAAACCTTACATACACAACTATCTATAACCTTAACCCAAACCCTAACCCTAAGGTCCGTCACTATCGCACACTCACCTAACCCGCACCCTAACCCTAACTCACTTAACCCGCCCCTAACCCTAAAGACTGTCACTATCACACACTCACGTAACCCGCGCCCTAACCCTAACTCACTTAACCCGCCCCTAACCCTAAAGACTGTCACTATTGCACACTCAGCTAACCCGCGCCCTAACCCTAACTCACTTAACCCGCCCCTAACCCTAAAGACTGTCACTATTGCACACTCAGCTAACCTGTGCCCTAACCCTAACTCACTTAACCCACCCCTATCCCTAGAGTCCGTCAATATCGCACATTTACCTTACTCGCACGCTAACCCTAACGTCCGTCACTACCACATACTTACACAGCCTTTTCACATGTCGGTGTTCTCAGCGTCGGGGTTTTCTTCCGTCGGTCATCAGTTTTCGATCTTCTGGTGTCGGTGTTCTCATCGTCGGCGTTGTCAGCTTTCGGCATTGTCAGGTAGACCCATATATATATATATATATATATATATATATATATATATATGTGTGTATGTATATATTTATGTGTGTGTGTGTCTGTGTGTGAGTCTACATATATAAATATATATATATATATATATATATATATATATATATATGTGTGTGTGTGTGTGTGTGTGTGTGTGTGTGTGTGTGTGTGTGTGTGCTCTTACATGTATATTTGCTTGAATGTATACATGGAAATTTAAATATTTATATACTCTTATTCAATTGTGAAATATCTTGCAATGCTTTACCAGGTTGTTATCTACTCTCACTGTATATTTTGTACACTTGTATTTTCAACCAAACGGGAGGGGAATATCCTTTTATTGTATATTAATGGCTGTAAAGTCTAGAATCTGTATGCTACTACTCTGTAATGTCTCTTTTGTAATTTTTTTTTCTCTCTGTAAACTTATGGAGTTTTTCTCCCCAGAACTCTTCTGAAAACGTACACTTGTCCAGTTGGACTATCCTGGCAAACAAATGTTAAATAAATAAAACAGCAAAATAATGTTTTATCCTCCCAGGCTGTTGTCATGAGGTCTGGCCTGTAGAGTTGGTATGGCAGCTATAGAGGAGGACTGTAGGACTTCTTTCCCTGGTGTGAAAACATCAGAGGAAACGGGACAAACAGCTTCTTTGGTCTGCCTATGTCATAACTGATAATTTAATAAAGATGTTTCTTGTTAAAAAAAATAAAAACAACTTTCTGGTCATAAAATTTCTAGAAGTACAGTCTGGAATGTCAATGCAATTCTAAATAGGTGGATTACTTTCTAAGGAACTCTAAATTAAGTATGACTGCATGAAATCACTACATTTTATGGTAATACAATTTCCATCCTCTTTCCTTTTATTTATTGTTATTATTGTTTCTCAGATTTGGGTTTGAAAACATTATTCTTTCTGCAAGATTTATGTTTTTTGCATGATCACAATTAACCTACAGACTCCTTCAAGAAACAAAAAAGCTCAATATGCAAGAGTGGCAAGCTATGTCTGCAACGAAGGTCTATACTTTTACATCCCAGAAACAATCTTTGATAAAAAATCAGTTTTGTGGTGGTTCAAAATCATGTGTACAGCAACACCAATTTATGTTTCTCAAAGAATGAAGTTTCATTTTCATGAGAAGAAATGAAGAAATTATATCCATGAGTATCAATGCACAATACAAGTTATTTTCGTGATTTTATTACAGTTTTCTAGTACTTCTATATGCATGAGAAAGGGTTCCTATTACCTTGTGGAATTCCTGAAACTTCGAAGCTGAGAACATCGAACTCAGATGTTTGAAGTTCCAGGAATTCGAACACAAAAAAATAAATAAATAAATAAAAACCCTAACAGCAAGTTAACTGTTGCAAGCAGGGGGGCAAGCACCACTGCACCCCCTCACCCTCTTTAAATATACCAACTCCGAGATCGCAATACATTGCAGAAAGGGAAGATTTCCCTTTACCGCACTGTAGTGCGATCTCAGAGTTGCAAGAGTTTTCTATGTTTCTTTTGTTTTTATTTATTTTTTTAACCTTGTTGAAGTTCTAAAACTTCGAACATAAGGTTTCAACCTTATGGTGTTCAGAGTTTCGGAACTTCGACAAGGTAATAGGAACCCCATGGGAAATTGAAACAGGATGTATGTACATAACAGTAAAGCAAGATGACTGTGTTGTAAGTAAAAAATACAAGTTGTGACCCACCAGTGATCTGGCCTGAAATGCCAGATTCTTTTTCAAACCTCAGTCAGCATTTGGGATCGACTAGTATTTTCCCTGAAAATGCAAATTACAGTCCCTGCCTATGTATCACCCAAGGATTTGAAACTTACAATGAAGCTCAAACCAAACAAAGCATTTGGACTCCATTTTGCATCCAAGGATGTACATTTAAACTACTGCATTTACGTTACCATTTAAATAAGTTGTGTTGCCCACCCACCCGCTGTAAGCCTGTTGTGCCTTTAAACTTGCCAGTTTTGTGCTGTCACTCATACTGTATATTTGGCCTTGGAAGTTCCTCCCAGTCTTATTTCATTTTCTCTTATTTTACTGGTCACTGACAGATCATACTGACAACGTCCTTCCCCCCAGGCTTGTTAAGGCAGAGTTAGCACTGGTTTCATACTTTTTCTGGATTTTATTACGTATTTAAGATCCACTTACAATCATTTGCGTTTTATTCATTTATTACTACATTTTCTGCCACCTGTCTCATTTTTGCATTAAAAGTATGCGTGTAACTTTTGCCTTATCCAGTGCCATAGATTTGTAGTTAGACTCACAGTTGTGGGACTATTGTGATTTACTATATGATTTTAAGCGATTCTTTACTAAGACAATTCAAGACCTAGCTAGCCAACTACCTCCTAACTTCCCTGGTCTTGAAAGTAGCTCCCCTAGAAACCTACTCGCATTCAGCTTCCAACCAGTCGCCACTTCACTTATCCGTATCTTGATCAAAAAATTAAAACCCACTACACTTTCTGCTGATCAACTCCCTGCCAAGTACCTACAAAAATCAGCTGATGCTATTGCTTACCCCGTCTCAATACTAATCAATCGAAGTATAGTAGAAGCTAAAATTCCCACCATCTGGAAAATATCCTATGTAATCCCACTTCACAAAGGAGGCAGCTCTACTGAATTCTCCAATTATACGCCAATAGCTATACTCTCTCCACTTGCAAAGATTATGGAAAAATGTATTCATAGACAACTCATGCACCACCTAATCCAGAATCACCTTATGGCAGACACTCAGCATGGCTTCCGTCCTCATCACAGCACTACTTCAGCCCTCCTAGCCTTTACCAACTGCATAAACCACAGTCGCAACAATAATAATATATCCTCAGCCCTCTTCTTGGATCTTTCCAAGGCATTTGATATAGTTGATCACCAACTTTTAATCCACACCCTGCAAACATTCTGTCTAGATACTAGAGCCCTTCTATGGTTTCAATCCTACCTGAATGCTCGACAGCAGACTGTCCTCTGGCAGAACAAACTCTCTAACCTTCTACCTAACACCCTTGGAGTACCACAACGCTCTATACTAGGGCCCTTGCTGTTCTCCATCTTCATTAACGACCTTTATACTGTCATCCCAAAAGTCAGCTGTATCCAATATGCTGATGACTCTACTCTGATTTGCTCTGCCACATCTCCAATAGAATTATGGTCAGCTACCCAGACCACCTTTAATACAATAGAAAACTGGCTTTCTGAACGTTGTCTGATCCTAAATTCCAAAAAAACTAAAATGCTGTTATTTTCACCAACACATAGGTCTACCGCTTTCACCTTTACCATAAATTCAAATGATGGCACAATAATCTCCCCTGAGCCCTCTACAAAACTATTAGGTGTCATCATAGATAATAATCTAAAATTCGACCTACATGTTAACCAAACTATCAAAACCATCAATAAAAAATTAGGGTCACTTTACAGAATAAAAGCCTTCCTAACCCCTCCAGCAAAAATTACCATAGCTCGCTCTCACCTTCTTTCAACCCTTCTGTATGCATCCCCTCTACTCTCGAATTTAAACAAGACCGTCCTTAAACTCTCAATTTGCTACAACCACATTGCCAGGTTTGCCACTGGGCTGCCTTTTAGGACACATCATTGCATCAATCTAAATCAGCTTGGGTGACTTGAACTACCCAGCCTAATCCAGTATAACCAACTGATTATGGCCTATAAAATCCTCTATAATCCGGACAATACTCCTGCACTTAAAAATATTATCACCCCCTATAACAATCCTAGACCGCTTCGATCCTCTAACAAACTACTAATTCAGACTAGCAAAATTAATAACACAGCCAGTGACTCTGCCTTTGCAAACTCTGTAAGTAGATCCTGAAACTCTCTTCCAGCTGATATTACCTTACTTTCCACCTTAGGTCAATTTAAAACTAGACTCAAGCAACATTCGTCACTTAACTGGCTATGTCAGTGTATCAAGCCTGGCTAACTCTCTCTAGAATGTGTAAAAATCTGTTAACCAGTTTACTGTGCAATTTAATTTAATCCTGACTTACGCTCGGGATTAACTCTAACCTGTGGAACTTGTTTAACTTGCTTACTTATGTAATCTCTGTAAATAGTCTTGTAATATGTAATGCTGGTATTATGTAATGCTATTTCTGCTTATCCTTGGAGCTTTTCTCCCCGGGCCTCTGCTGAAAATGGACATGCATCCAGTCGGACTATCCCAGTCAACAAATGTAAAATAAAACAAATAAATAAATGATCTGTGTTCCAAACAATGTTTTTTTTCTATCAAAAGTAAAGTTACGCTGTGTAAAAGTCATTGCTACTAACTGGTGAGTGTTTTACTTCAATCCAGTTCCATTCTAGCACAGATAAGAACTGTCGATTGAGGTCTTGAACTTTTCTCAGTTGTTTAAGTGTGCTACTGCTATATTGACACATTATTTATTGTAATTCTGTACTTTATCTTTGTAAAGTGACAATATACTTCACTGATCTTATCTTGACTGCTGTATTCTGCACTGTAGCCATGTTTCTAGGAGGTATTTGCTAATTAATTTGTTCCATGGTTTCTGTACTTTAGACTCACTGTTGTGTGATTTACAATAAGAAAGGCTCGGTCTGTACTGTAGTGACAGTGAACGCTCTTCTGGTCTGTTCTGATCTTGGACATCATTGCCACTAGCTGCAAAGTGTTTTGCTTCAGTGCATAGCCATCCCAGTACACATTAGCACTGTACAGTAATGTTTTGCACTTTTCTTAGTTATTTAAATATTGCTGCTGTACTGTGGTATTTCATTAATCTTAACTGCTGCTTTTCTGCACTGAAGCCATTTTTTTTCAAGGAGGAGTTTGCAGGTTAATTTGTTGCTTGTTCTGTAGTTTCTGCAGTTTGGGCTCATACTTATGTGATTTCATAATAAGAAAGGTTCAGTCTGCACTGTAACCTGGTCTGTTTTGAGCATGTGAATAACAGGAAAGTTTCAGGTGTGCTTTTTGATTGGCCAGAGGGCTTTTTCATCTACTTAGCCTATCTATCTGTACAAAGTCATCAAATTTTCACTGTTTTACTCATTTCACAGCAGTGGTCTGTAATGCTCTGTAGAAACACAAGGCACAGAACCTCAAATTTCCTATAAAACTACCAATAAGAGTACCTGAACAGGTAGATGGTCAACAAGCACCAGGTTTGTGCAAAGAGGGTTGACGCACCAGGAGATTAGTCGATGACTGCACTTTTTGTTAAATGACACCCAAGCAAATGTGTTCCCCTGCACTATGGGTATACAAAGAAGAACATTGAATTTGTGGGTATTACTTCCCTCATATCACATTACACATATACATATGGAAGCATAACCTTCCATTGAAATGACAATTAGTCAACCCTACAATGATCGACACCTAACCGTTCAATATCAAAACATCACCACCCCCAAACCATCTGACAATATACTCTGCTATAGCACTACAGTGGGGAAAAAAGGCATATTCCCCAATCCCCCTGATAGCATGACCTTGTACTGGCAAAGGCAGTATTTTTCGATCAGCTGAACCAGCTCTGACAGATGTTAATGAGTTTCTATTTTGACAGAAAATAGTGCTCCCATATAGATTTATCTGAAACCATGGATCTGTACTTTCCTACTGTCTCTGTGGTCAGCTTAGTAGAAATTGGCACCCTGAGACAATGTAGAAATTGCCTCTTGCCTACTAATAACTACCTAATTCTCAAGCAACCTCATACAGTATTAGACTGTCTCTGGAGGCAAGATTGTTACAGCCACCCACTACAAATACCAAACAGGTTGTCAGAAACACACAGCACCATGCAATACACCTGTCACACACACTATAGGACATGCACAGAGACCCACATATGCATGCTGATGCTCTTCAAAGCAATCTACCCAAACAAAATCCTCACAGGCCTCTCAGAAGCAGTGATTGCAGTAAGTACCCTCAGTGACCTCAAAAACACACTCCCAAAGCAACACCCACCACAACATATTCAGTCTCAGCTCAAAGTGTCCTTACGTCTTAGCACATTAGACCGACCACAACTCAGCCCAACATTTTGGTCATAGCAGACTCCATTGTCAGGCATACCAATATCTCACTCACCAGGCTGTGCAAGGGGAGGCTTATAGTCAGTTGTGATGGAGGGTTGGCATAATGATCAGGGTATTTACCTCAGAGATAGAAGGTGCAGGGTTTGATTCTAACATTTGAGGAAACTGGCTAGGATTAAAATGGCCCACAAGGGCAGCTAGCCTAGTACTTAATAAATCAATGAAGGGCCAGGATAATCCAGATTGCACAAGCTCTCAGGTCAGTGAACCAGAAGTACTATGGTGACTCAGTCATAGTCCAACAGGAAATAAATAATCTCAGGTGTACCTCCCTGGACTACATGAAGAGAGATGTGACAGAGCTCTTGGATTATGTGAGCCAGGTCAGTATGAGCCTAGCATTGCAATGCATTCTACCTTACCCAAGGATGATGACAAAATACAAACAAAAATAAACTGACTTTGGTAACTACTTTAGATTTTGGCGGATACGGTTGACTGACCTTGCTGCTACATCAAGGATGGTCTGCACCTGTCCCCTTCAGGTGGTTGAATATTGACTGAAACCTTTTTTGACTCCACACCATAGTGCCTTTTTTAGGCTTTGACAGCCTGATAAATGATCCAACATAGCTAAACCAACCCAGAACATTCTAAAGGTGATCCTGCTCCACACCAGCAAAACAAACAAAAACCTCCACTCTCTGTAAGCTCTCCTCACCCCTGAGGATACTGATGTCTGTGACAAAAAACTGCACTCTCTGTAAGCTCTCCTCACCCCTGAGAATACTGACATCTGTGTAGTTACTGATACTTGGTTTAAAGCCAAGGAAAGCATCCCACAGTGTCGATCTATAATCCCGTCCATGCATTTAGACCAGCTACTGTACAGAAATGGACAAAGGGTATTCGCATCTCAGTTTACATCAGAAATAATGATACCTAAAGGTCGGTCAAGCAGTGTGACATACTTGAGCTTCTCCATGTCCAAATTACCCTTGGCAAAGTCCCATGCCATATCCTTTTGAGGGATAGATCCCCTCTGTGACCCAAGAAAAACATACCACTTATTAAATCCATTCAACCTAAAATCTCAATCATAGGTAATTTCAGCTAACCCACTAGAGATTGGGAACAGTACACGACCTCAAACTTGCAGGCTCAAAGAATCCTGGACTGTCAACACAAATGCTCTGAATCAACTATTCCATAGGTCTACTAGTGCTGCAAATATCCTTGACCTAGTACTTATCAGCATGGGGAAATATTGCACCCCCCCCAAGTGTAATGTCCTCATTTGTCAGATTGGATATTAAAGCTATTTTCTTCAAAATAAAAATAAAACCTGGGACAGCAGTTAACACCGGTACCTTCAAAAATATTTCAAGGCTGGCTTCCTACATTTAAGTATTACCCTGGCAAAATTTCATACCTCTCCCCAAACACGGGGAACACCACTATCTGTATGGAGCCATTAACAGAATCCCTGTACAGTCATGTATACGGATGAACAGCAGCAGTGGTACCCACCCAAAATAAGCACAGCCCAGACTCAAGAAACAAGCTACTCTGGTAAAATTCCAACACCAACAGGCTATATAACAAAAGGAAGAAAATCATGCCAAAAAATAGAAAGTACAATACCTGGCAAGTTACGAGCTCCCTCATCTAACTAAATAAACAACTCGGGAGACTAACTAAGTCTACCAAAGCCAAATTCAAGCTAAAAGTAGCCTCCTATGTTTAGGACAACCACAAGGCATTCTTTAGCAATGTCTAAAACCTCAAAGGCAATACAAAAAACAAAAAACTGAGGGTAATGCAACTCAATGCCAGAAGTCTGAACCTCAAAATGCACGCACTCGAGGCACTCCACAGTATGGAGAAAATTGATATCTGTGCAGTAACAGAAACCTGGTTTAAGGCTCCAGAGAGCACCCCAGCACTACCAGGCTGCAACTCATACCATACATTTTGGCCACAGAACCCGGACTGAAATACAAAAGGCAGGGGCGTATCAATATTCATCAAGGATACCCACACCTCCAGGTTAGTGGCACAGCATGATGCTTCAGAGATCATCCACGTGCAACTAACAATGGGCAAAACTGCAATTCAAATTGTAGCTTGCTACAGATCACCCACCATGTCCCAGGACCCCCATTCCGCATTTCTGGAAACAAAAAGGTCCTACCAAACACTCTAATTTTGGGTGATTTCAATTACCCAAACATTAACTGGAGAACTACTCAAGTACTAACTCCCTTTCCCAACATTTCCTAGAATTTATAAACTCAAACACCCTGTATCAAATGATCAACACTCCCACCAGAGGTGACGACATATTGGACATGGTAATCACCAACATGGGCAACCAGTGTTCCACACTAGAGGTCAGTCTCTCGCTGGTTAGATCTGACCATAAACAAATCACTCTGGATATCCACATTCCGCCCCCACCCCCAGTCAAGGAAACCACCATGAAAAACTTTTCAAAAGCAAACTTCACATTACTCAAGACCGAGGTGGAAAGTTTCAAAGCCCCCATGCTAAAGGATAACGCTGTCCAAGCTGCAAAATCCTTTACTAATGCATTCTACGGGCAGCTACAAGAATGCATGGATTGTGCTATCCAAAGCAAAACCAAGACTCACTCCGCCAAGAAAAGAAAATTAGTCTGTTGGACCCCTGCCATAAACAAGCTATAGAATAGAAGGAGGAAACTAGTACAGAAGAGAGTAAAATTCCAAGAAGAGAAGACATCCCTGATCAGTATCAGCAAGAACCTACGATCCCTCATAAAATCATCCAAGGCTAGCTTCGAAAAATTGCCAAGAACTCCAAAAATAACCACAAGGCATTCTTTAGCTATGTCAAGAATCTTAAGTGGCAATGCTCAGATCTGCTCGGAGTTAGTGCAGAATGGCACGAAATACACTGACCCAACCGATATCGCCAACATCCTTGCAAACAGGTTCAGTGCAAACTTCACCCCCCTCTCACCCCCAAAAGGGCCCATAACCATACCAGAAGAATGTAGAGTCCCTGAAATCACAGACATTCAGGTTAAAATAGCCCTCTCCAAAGCCAGAAACACAGCATCAATGGGACTGGATGGTGTCCCAGGCTGCCTCATACATGAGCTCAAAGACGAACTAACTCCTCACCTAAACACACTGTTCAAACTCAGCCTCTCCACAGGCTATGTACCCATAGAGTGGCGCACAGCAATGGTTATTCCACTCCACAAAGGTGGAGCCACAAGAGGTTCAGGGAACTATCACCCTATAAGCCTGACTAGCTTGGTCTGCAAGGCTATGGAGCGCATCATGGAACTCATTAACAGAGATATTGAGAACCTCCAAACACTGGACCCTACCCAGTTCAGCCTTGCTAAGGGCAGATCATGCCTTCTAAACCTGATGGACTTCTTTGAGACAGTTACCAAGGCTATAGACGAGGGAAAGGTGGTACACACGGCCTACCTAGACCTCGCAAAGGCCTTCAACACCATACCTCATTCTGGTATTATAGACAAGCTCCCCAGCCTGAACATAAACCCCTGCATCACAAGATGGGTTGCCAACTGGCTCATGGACAGAACCCACATGGTGAGAGTTGCAGGAGCTAGGTCCAACTCTATACCAGTTACAAGTGGTGTTCACCAGGGCTCAGTCCTAGGACCCCTCCTGTTTGGCATATACTTCTCAGAGGTACAGGCAAGCATAGGGGGACTATGGCTGACCAAGTTCGCAGACGATTGCAAACTATGGGCTATAACTGACTCTCCAGCTGACAAAGACATCCTCCAAAAGGGTCTCACTGAGACGGATACCTGGTGTCAAAATCATGGCCTCAAGCTAAATTACAAAAGGTGTATAGTCATCCCCTTTGGAAAAAACAAAGTACCCACAAACTACCACATAGGTGGTAGCCCCCTAAATACGGAAGACGTAATAAGGGATCTGGGGACCCAAGTAGATAGTAATCTCTCCTTTGAAAATCACATCGCCAAAGTGGTTAGAAAATCCTTCTCTGTGGGCCACCTAATCACCAAAGGGTTCGCATCCAGATCAAAAGAGGTTATTGTGCCTCTCTACTCATCACTCATCAGACCCATCATAGAGTACAACGCCCCATTTGGGATGTACTTTACAAGACATCTGCAACAGCTGGAAAGACCACAGAAGTACCTCACCAAGAGGATCACTGGCCTCAAACAGATGCCCTTATGCAGCTCAACTGAAGAAACTTCAGTTGTGCTCGGTTACATAACGCCTACTCAGAGGTGATCTCTGCCTGACATACAAGGCCATGTCCAACCTAGAATAGATGGAAATGCTCCACCTAAAGAAAACCATATCTCCTCGAGACATATGCTCTAGGGATCCAAACTTCACTACAACAATAAATAGGACATGCTGGAGGAATAGATTCCTGTCCCAGAGACTTCCAATGCTTTGGAACAAGATTCCAATCTACATTAGGCAGAGCTCCTCGCTAACACTCTTCAAGAGAAGCCTTGACGAGTGGATGGGAAACAGAACGTTTGCCCCGGGGATCACTTCAGTGGCTCTACTGGACAGAGGCACAGGGAACTAATCTAAGGGGGCAGCAAAAGCCAACACATTCTGGCTAGGCTTATAAATGCCTTCAGGCAGATAGCCTAGTACCTACAAATGAACCTACCAATGAACAACAGTGTGTAGAACTAATTATAAATGGCTCTACCCATACTAATCTAGAGGGTATAACAAATCTACTGTCCTATAAATTCAGGACCAGTTTTACCTCATTACCCTCACCGACACCTCACAAGAAATTCTCCCAACCACAGCTTCCCAGCTATCACTAGGGAACAGATCCTTAATGCAATTTCCAGTGTAAAAAACACAGCATCTATGGGACCTGGTAATATCCCAGAATAACTCCTTAATAGCATTCATCCATCCATCTACAACCCATATTTCCCATTTTTGCACAAAGAGGGTCGGAGGTGTCACTTTAACAGTGACAATCATCTATAGCCAAGGCTTACACCACCATGTGGCTAGCCTCATTAATAGCATGACACATGACATATTAGGATCTCTAGAACCACTGTTTAATCACAGCCTCCAAACTAGAACTGTGGCAATCAACAAACTAATTAACAGAGTTTTTTTTCCATTAAAGATAATTTCTCATTATAAAGGCATTGAAGAAGTACAGGGTGGCCCTGTTATCCTGGGAATAACAAACACTTAAGTTAGGGCACATCAACTTGAATAAATCTGAACTCAGTAAACTCTCTAGCTGCTACAATCAAATTGCCAGGTTTGCCACAGGAATCCCCTACAGGACACATCACTGTAAAAATCTAAACCTCGTAGGATGGCTAGAACTCCCCAGGCTAATTCAATATAATCAACTCACTATAGCATTTAAGGTTATTAACCACCCAGAAAAAAATGTCCTCCCTGAAATGCATTATTCATCCCTACAAAAATGCAAGGCCACTTCGTTCCACCACAAAACTTTTGGTTCAATCTGTTAAAGCTAACAACCTAACTAGAGAATCTTTGTTTGCAAATACAGTAGGTAAAATCTGGAATTCCCTTCCATCTAACCTTACTCTGAAGCCCTCAATTAACCATTTAAAAAAAAATCTGACCCAGTACTTCAAAACTCACTGGTTATGCCCCTGCTCTAACTCTGACTAAAACCTAATCCTCCATCCTATCCCTCCAATTATTAAACACAGCTACCTATCTCTTCATTAAAGGTTTGAAAAATAAATTGTATCTTGTGTGCAGATACTTTGTATATAGTTGCACATTTAGGTCTGACAAAAGAACCTGCAACATGTATGTATATATTTTTGCTTTTAAACTGTATTCTTCATCGTCTTGAAATGATAGACTGTAACTTGTATCTTGATACTATATGCTTAGACGGGATCACTACTAAATCACGAATTATGGAATCTCGAGACTCTGAATCCCAAAGACCAGAATCTCAAGATTCCGTAATCTCGAAAACAAAAAAAAATTTTTGAAAGCATATGCGGGGGCAAACCCCTGTGCTTCATACCCCCTGCAACTTAAATATACCAACTCCGAAATTGCACCACAGTGGAGAATGGCAAAATAGTGCCCTGCAGAGCGGAATGGAAATTTTGCCGTTCACTCCACTGTAGTGCGAGCTTGGAGTTGGTATATTTTAAGTGCAGGGGGGCTAGCCCTGTCGAAATCTATTTTTTTTTTTTTTTACATTTATTTTATTTTTTACTTTCGAGATTACGGAATCTTGAGATTCTGGTTTTAGGTATTCAGAGTGATCCCACTTAGACATATACTGGAACTTGTTTGTCTTTATCTGTTTGTAAGTCTGGAGCTTTTCTCCCCAGGCCTCCTCTGAAAATGGACATGTATCCAGTCGGACTATCCCGGTCAACAAATGTAAAATAAATAAGTGTGCCTTGTCATCACCATACTTGGTCCTAGGGCTTATATCTCACTCTCTGGTAGAACATATGCTTACATATTATACCCAGTTCTAGTTATGGTGATTGAATTATTTCAGTTACTACATTATTTTGTACTATGATGGTCTACCAGATGACTGGCTATGAGGCTTAAGTAGGGTTAACAGACAGGCACAGGAAACCTGAGAAGCACATTTGGTATATCCTAACTTAGAAGTATGAGAGTAATTCTGTTAGTTATTTTGTTAAATGCAAATGGATTACCAAGGTAGGAAAGAGATTCTCAGTCTGTATGCACATTATGAGGTTGAAGTCCAGGAATGCAAATGCACAAGAAACAAGTTTACATGAATCGGAATATAAAATTTACTAAAATGTAAATATCCTGAGCATTTCTCTTCTACTTATCTGAGTGGGAGCAGAGGGTTTTTTAGTTTGGCTACCTGACAAGCTAGAATTAGATAGAGCAAATAGTTAATATATAAGGGGTTATAAGGTTATCTGGTTGACATTAATGTGTATAAACACCAGCTATCAATAAGAAAAGAGATATCTGTGTTATAATTAGAAACTGGATTGCATTCCAGGATAGTACTTCTATCTGGATGAATGACTGTAGCATTGCACCTGTATGAATGGGATAAATCTGGGACATAAGATGAATAAGGTTCAAGTTTGCAGAGGTATTTATCCTATTTATCATAATATCTACTTTTGGTATGAAGGAGTGACATATAAAAGATTGTGACTATTCAATAGGTATGCATATACTTCTCCCCTCATTCTGAGAATCTGTCCTGAGTAGATGAGTTGTTTATTGTGAAAAAACAAACGTCTTAGATACAAGAATTAAGAAAGGTTCCTGTAACAGCATGAAGATATGGAGCTACAGCACTCCCTTTAAAAAACAAATTGACCCCATTGAGGCAAAGAATAGAGGCTAAATATCCTTTATTACAAAGAATATCATTTGGAAGATAGACTCTGAGAAATACTTGAACTTTAGGAGGAGTTGGACAGAAATATTGATCAGCTTTTCATATTTCACTGATTAATTTAAAATATAGCTGGTGAGGCGGCGGAAGAGTTATATGGAGTTTAGGTAAAGGTAACCAGGCATGAGACTGAAGGATTTACAATTAGATCTTAGGAGAATACTGACCTTTGTGAAAGACAGTGACCCCCCAACTCTAATCAGCAGATGGGCGGAATAAGGGAAAATTATTACATTGCATATAATAAAATAGATTTTTCTAAAAGGGTCGTAAATGATTCAACATTCAGAGAAATTCCTGGTGAGTGAAGATTTGCTGTTATTTTGACAAACTATAATGAGAATAATAAGTGAAACTATCCACACCTCCAGGCCAGATGCACAGCTTAACGCATCCGAGAGTATCCAAGTGCAACTAACTCTGGGCAAGACCACAATCCAAATTGTAGCTTGCTACAGACCCCCCACCATGCCTCAGGATTCACACTCCTCATTTCTTGATACACTGGAAAGTATTACGGTACAACCCAACACCCTAATAATGGGCAATTTCAACTACCCCACCATTAACTGGGAAAACTACTCATGTACCAACTCTTTTGCTCAAAGTTTTCTAGAATTCATAAATTCCAACGCCTTGGATCAACTTATTCACACCCCCACCAGGGGCAGCAATATCCTAGACCTGGTCATTACCAACATGGGAAACTGGTGTTTCACACCAGAGGTCAATTCCTCGTTGGTCAGATCCGACCACAAGCTAATCAGCCTAGACATCCACATCCCACCCCCACCCCCAATTAGGGAAACCATCATAAAAAACTTCTCCAAAGCCAACTTCACACTTCTTAAGACAGAAGTGACAAACTTCATGACACCCATGCAGACAGACAATAGATGTACAACTGCTGAATCCTACACAAATACACTTTATAAGCACTTACACGAGTGCATGCATCATGCTATCCCTAACAGAACCAAGATGTTATCTTCCAAAAAAAGGAAGCCAATCTGGTGATCCTCTACCATAAACAAACTCTACAACAGAAGAAACTGTTGCAAAAAAAGAGTAAAATCCCATGACTGGAGGAACTCCCTGGTCAACCTCAGTAAGAAGCTGAGATCCCTCATAAAATCCTCCAAAGCTAGTTACAAAAACAAAATTGCCACTGACTCTAAAGACAACCACAAAGCATTCTATAGCTATGTCAAGAATCTAAATGGGAACACTCAAATCTGCTCTGAGTTACAGCACAATGGCACTAAATATACAGAACCAACTGATATTGCCAACATCCTAGCAGATAGGTTCAGTGCTAACTTTACCCCCCTTTCACCCCCTAGAGGGCCCATCTCTATACCGGAAGAATGCAAAGTTTTTATAATCACGGCTGCACAGGTAAAAAACACACTCTCCAAAACTAAGAACACAGCATCCATGGGACCTGACAATATCCCAGGCTGCGTTCTACACGAACTACAGAATAAACTGGCACCCTACCTAAGTACCATGTTCAATCATAGCCTCACCTCAGGCTTTGTACCCACTGAATGGTGCACCGTGACAGTTATCCCACTCCACAAAGGGGGAGCCACAACGGACCCTGGGAACTACCGCCCCATTAGCCTGATGAGCCTGGTCTGCAAGGCCATGGAACGTATCATTGTGGAACTCATAAACAAAGACATTGGTAATCTCCAAACTCTGGACCCTACCCAGTTTGGATTTGTAAAAGGCAGATCATGTCTCCTAAACCTGATTGACTTCTTTGAAGCAGTCACCAAAGCCAAAGATGAGGGTAAAATGGTTCACACAGCTTATCTAGATCTCGCCAAGGCTTTCGACACCATCCCCCACTCTGGAATTATAGATAAGCTCACTAAAGTAGGTATAAATCCCTATGTCACAAGATAGGTTGCCAACTGGCTCACGGAAAGAACCCACACTGTGAAAGTAGCGTATTCCAAATCCGACATCAGACCAGTGACAAGTGGAGTACCACAGGGTTCAGTCCTGGGTCCTCTCCTGTTTGGTATCTACTTCTCTGAAGTGCAGGCCAACACAGAAGGTCTTTATTAACAAAGTTTGCAGATGACTGCAAACTAGGAGCCATAATCGAAACTCCTAACGATGTGGACAAACTCCAAAAGGGCCTCACTGAGACAGATACCTGGTGTCAAAGCCATGGCCTGAAGCTCAATGCCAAAAAGTGTATTGTCATCCCCTTTGGTAAAAACTCTGTACCCATGAACTACCACATAGCTGGTAGTCTACTTAATGCCGAAAATGTGATAAGAGACCTTGGGACACAAGTGGACAGTAGTCTCTCCTTTGATAATCACATCCCAACAGTGGTCAAGAAATCCTTCTACATGGCTCATCTCATCACAAAAGGATTCTCATCCAGAAAAAAAGAAGTCATTGTTCCCCTCTACTCATCACTCATTAGACCCATTATAGAGTACAATGGCCCTTTTGGTATGCACCTCACAAAACATCTACAACAACTGGAAAGACCACAGAAATACCTCACAAAGAGGATTACTGGCCTCGAACAGATGCCCTATGCAGACCGTCTCAAAAAACTCCAGCTTTACTCCATCGCATATCGCTTACTCAGGGGCGATCTCTGCCTAACATACAAAGCTATGTCAAACCCAGAGCTGTTGGACATGCTCCACTTAAAGAAATCCCAATCCCTCCGAGCTACACGCCCTAGGGATCTAAACCTTGTCACCACAATAAACAGAACATACTGGAGGGATAGATTCCTGTCCCAGAGACTTCCCATACTCTGGAACAGACTACCTATCTATGTCAAACAGAGCTCCTCATTAGCACTCTTCAAGAAAAATCTTGATGATTGGATGGGAAATTCACCCCGGGGATCACTTCTGTGGCTCTGCTTGACAGGGACACAGGAAAATAATTTTCTTGGGTGGCGAAAGCCAGGGTACATTTTTTGTCTAGGCTTGTATGGGCCCTAGGGCCAATAGCCTAGTACCTATGAACCTATGAACTTATAAAATAAAGAGGAGAGAAAGGCATGCAATTATAACAAGCCCAGGTGGCATACATTTTCACCAGACCTGTCCAGTGGGTTTACTACCTTTACCCAGATTATCTATTCTTTCTATCAAAGACAAGAAAATCTTCCGTATAATAGAGTTTGGCGTCATGGTCAAGGTGTTTACCTTACAGACATAAGGTGCAGGGTTTGATTCTCACATGGGCTAAATTGGTTAGACTTAAAATGGCCCACAAGGGCAGTTAGCCTAGTACTAATCTATGAACCTATGAATGCATTATATTGTATACTTCAAGAGGGTCTTAGGCAGACCAATGACTGGTGTCTTAGTTACCACCTCAAACTGAATGCAAAGAAATGCATCATCATTCCCTTCAGTATAAACAATGTTCCTTCACACTATCAAATTAACAATACCTATGTACCTATGAAGTAGTAAGAGATATGAGATCACAAGTAGAGTGCGACCTTAACTTTGACAACCATGTGCCTACTATAGTAAGGAAGGCTTTCTACGTAGCACACTTGATTAGCAAATATATCACCTCTAGAGCAAAGGAGGTTATAATAACCACTCTATACTCATCACTAATCAGGCCCATAATTGAGTATAACGTCCCTTTCAGCATATACTCTATAAAGCACCAGCAGCAATTGGAGAGACCTCAGAGGTTTCTAACTAAGAAGATCAAGGGTCTCCAGCAAATGCCTTACAAGGATCGAGTAAAGTCCCTCTCACTATACTCAGTATCGTATAGACTTCTTACGGGAGACTTATGCCTGGCTTACAGAGCAATCTCTAACCCAGACCTAATGAATTTGCTGCATATCCATAAATCAAATATGACCTAAATATGGCCTGTGACCTAAATAGGATGCGCTGGAGGCACAGATTTGTCTCCTAGTGACTGCTGTGTCTTTGGAACAGGCTGCCAATTCATGTGAAGCAGAGCTCCTCTATGACACTGTTCAAAAGGAATCTGGACGAGTTGATGGGGCACTATAAATTCTTACTAGAGATAGCATCCACAACCCTCCTGGGCATGGGCAGTCATTACTAAATACAATCCTGGGTATTGACTAGAGCATCTATGGTATTACATTGGGATGGAATAGGTAGAATTGAGATGATCTCTGGGTTGATGCTACCTATGGTATCTCCTATGATCCTTTGATATTACATTGGGATGGAATAGGTAGAATTGAGATGATCTCCGGGTTGATGCTACCTATGGTACCTCCTATGATCCTTTGATCCTATGACAAGGATCTCTCTCCAAAGCAAGAGTCATGTGACCCAATTCTCTATAGACCAGGGTGCTAAGTCAGACTGTTTTTTCTCACTATAGTGAGAGATGGCTGCGAGGGAATGGGATCAGCTTTCGGATCTGATGGAGTGACCAATCTGTCACCCCCCAGGAACTCACTGTCCCCAACCATCAGTACCTCAAGCTCCACAAAATGTTGCCCCTGTAAGAAGCATGCCTCCACATGCTCATATCCTAGCTTTGACACTAAAAATGAATATTACTTTCTTTGGGAAATATCAAAAGATTTTTTTTTTTTATTTTATTTTACATTTGTTTACTGGGGAAAGTCCAAATGGACATTTTCAGTGGAGGCCTGGGGAGAAAAGCTCCAAAATACAATACAATACATGAGAGAAATATAAGCATTCAGTGAAGCAGAGATTAACAAACTCTTAAAGTAGGCAATTCATAAAGTACATACGTCAACATTGAAACTGCACTTGATTTTTGTTTTCTTTGCACAACCATAAATAGCAGTTCAGGCATAGATGATATGAAGGATAAAAGCAGGCTGGTAATAATGTTTATTACCGTGAGATCTTTGGTTGAGGCAACAAGTAATGTTGACAACTCTGTTGACACCTACAGCTAAGACACGTGAACAGATATAAGAATAATATTAACAAAAATGATTAAGCTATTTATGGTGAGGCAGTTCCTGTGGTACAATGTTGGGTTTCCTCTGCTTCCATTTTCCTTCTGCGTGACCTTCAACAAGTCACTTTACCACACAATGTTACTGGGCTGCCCCTGAAAAGGGATTGTGTGCCCAGTGGACCTATCTTGTTAACAAATGAATATGGTTATTATTACACTTCAATTTGTTGAGACAGATTTAAGTACTAGACTTTGAGTTGTATGGCAGAGTAGGTTTGTTGAAAGGTCACCGAGTAATGAACACCACAGGAACGTTATAATGAGCCAATACCTGTCAAATGAAGGGCTATCTAATAAAACTGAAAATGTTCTGAAAGTCAGCAATTAAAGCTCCAGCAGTTAAGCTAAGTCCTTGGCAGATGGCCTGGTTTTCAACCAAGCTCATATTTCATCTGGGTAGCCCTGCCTTCCTTTGTTAAACTCAACATGATTCTGTTTCTCCAGGTTTGGGAGGACCTTCTTCAGTCATAGTGGTAGCATATTAGCAGAAATCTTGAGATCTTTGTCCAGGGGGTAAATTCTGAGAAATTAAACTGAGAAGAAGTACTGGACAGGGGTGTCCACTATCACTACTGCTTTGTCTTGGTGGTTGCATTGGTCGATAGCTATTTAGAAGAGACTTTGCTGGACTGCAGTATCAAATATGGGCCATCATATTTGGATCTCACAAAATGGTTCACAGATGACTGTGTTCTCTGGTTTATTGTCCACTGCACACAGTTACTCAGAGATTTGGAAATATCTGCTTGGTCAGAATGTCAGGGCTTCAGGCGAACAGAGCAAAGACAGTTCTCAGCTAACACAAAAGTTTCTTCAGCTATAACAATGCCTGGATAGCATTCTCTATCAGATAAGAATGCAGTGTACATATCCTGGGATGAAAATGTCCATAGCTATAGACAGGCTGGTAGGTTAATGACCTCCAGCCATTGTTGAAGGAACTAAAGGACAAAATAGAGGAATGGAAGAAAATATACCTGTCTTTCATTAGTAAAAATATAGCTAATCAAACTGCTGGTGTTATCTAAGGTGCTGTTCACAGTTAGGCCTCTCCCCCAGATTATTTTTTTACACCTCACATGAGCAAAATTTACAGAATGATATCAGATATTTTATGGAATTGTAAGCCTACTAGACTAAATTGGAAAAAGCTTCACATACCAACATCAGTGGGGAGCGTTTGGAGTGCCTTATATCTACGACTGTTGAGTGTCTATAATTGGTCAAGTTCGCTGGTTGGTTGATGGTATGTAAGGGCTGGGCAGTCTCGTAACTTCCCTTGGTTTGACATGCAACAGTGGTTTAGAGCCAAACAATAGCTATAGACCACTGAGTACTTCTTCCCACAAAATGTGGGATTGTGATGGGGTAGACCCTTGACTTGATGCTTGGGTGGTCAATAAAGGCACAACAGTTTCCTTTTGTTATGTCTGTGGAATAATCCTTGTGGTTGAGTGCAAGGTCTCCCCATCCATTTGCAAAAATGGATCAGAATGGGAAGTCTACACCCAGGCAATGGTATATGACATGTCACTACTGAACATATGTTATATGACATGTCAATTGGTATTGGACATATGTTATATGACATGTCAGTTGGTACTGGACATATGATATATGACATGCCATTTGGTACTGGACATATGGTATATGACATGTCAATTGGTATTGGACATAGGTTATATGACATGTCAGTTGGTACTGGACACGTGTTATATGACATGTCAGTTAGTACTGGACATGTGGTATATGACATGTCAGTTGGTACACATGGTATATGACATGTCAGTTGGTACTGGACACATGGTATATGACATGTCAGTTGGACATGTGGTATATGACATGCCAGTTGGACATGTGGTATATGACATGTCAGTAAGTACTTCCCTTGGAGGAGACTAAACATAAATCTCTATCTCTCTAAGGACTCATCGGTGATAACATATGCAGTTGTGGGCTACCATAACTAGTTCGGATAGGTCTAAAAAGACATTTACATAAGGCTATTGCTTAAATAAAACAGGTTTCCAGTAAAGTGGGTCTCCCAAAATGGACAGTTGTACAGTCCCTGCTGAGTGCTGGTTGACATTATTAGTAGGTGGTACTCGATGGTAGATGATTGACTGACAATCGATGATTGGGTTACTTGTTACTGAACACTGCACAGAGCACCTTGTCACTTACCACTTTATGCTGTAACTACCCCGGTGTAGTTGGGTACCAGAGGGTCAAGAAGAAGTAATGCATGCTGACACTGTGAACATGAGAATACATATTATTTTCACATGATATGCTCATCATTGTTACATCGGTGGATCATTCATTCTCCAGACGATGGAATGGCCAGTGAGGCAGAACTTTCTAAGCCTTGAGGATTATCACTTCTGTTTTTTTTGTTGTATTAGAGCTAAATACATAACTAGGGAGAACTGAATTTTTTTGTATTAGATCTGGTGTAGCTTCTTTTCAGTTGTGTTTATTGTCAAACTAGAAGAAATGGACTGCAGAGTGGATATCACTACTTCACAGACGCACTTCAGACCTAGGCATCCTCAACAGTGGACAAGGGAATGTGGGATAAATAAAGGTGTGTTTTCCTTTTTAAGGTTCTAGACAGTTCAAAGTGAACTAGCTAATGCTCCTCTGGGAACAAAATTTCTTGTCCTCTTTACTTTATACCCATTTCAACATCATAACATGCTGCACATCACATGACATCACACGTGTAGGGGGTGGAGCTTTGCAAAGCCATGGACAGAAGAGTTTGCAAATAAGCATCAATTGATTGAAGTATGTAGGATTGGATTTCAAAGGGATCGATATTTGCATGGAAATAATTGCATGAGTAACTATTTGTTAATGTTCCTTATTTTAGATGCATTTGCTATATATTGTCAATTTTTATTTATTTACATATTTGTCTATCTATCTATTTTTTTGTTAACTGATTAACCCTACTAATCTAGTGGTCTCTTTTCATGGGGGTGACCTGAGGTGGTATTTATACTACTAGGGCAAGTTTGTCCACGGAATCAGTAAACTTTTACCCTTTTTTAATGATTGACCTGAGAATAATTAGAAAGGTATTTATAATGATAAAAACAAATGATGACGTCATTACTTGAAGCACAGCAATATAAAAAAATGTACCCGATACCATTACATTTCCAGCAAATAGTCACATAAAGAAAAATAGCAGTGTGGAGTAACAGAAAACGATTAAATTAAAACTACATCAGTCATGCATTTTATCCTTAAAGTACATTCAAATACCACCGCAAGAAGAATGTAGCACAAAAAAACAGGATTAAAAAGAGGCAGATAAGTGATGGTATAGTGTGTACACCTTAGTCATAAAGGTTTCAAGTACAATAAACTTCATCCAAAGGTGCTGCGACATTCACAGTCATTCAGTATCTATAGTAAAAAGACCAAATCTCTTTACTCAAGCTTGTCTAATCCTCTTCACCCAGTATGATGGACAATGTCCTGGTATCTCCTCTGGAAACAAAATAGCCCTTAAACTTCAGTTTAAAATAGCAGGTCCACTGGGATCAGTGTTACGCTTAAAGTTCCATTTAAAATATTTCAGATGAAAGTCACTACAAAAGAGTATTTTGCTTGAGAGTTAGCACTGAAGATTAAGACTCTTTGCTGTGAATGAACTATTTCCTGTGGTGCAGAGTCTGATTCCCTCATCCTTCATTTGCCTCCTATGTAATCTTGAGCAAGTCGGTTAACCAGTCAGTGCTTTGGGGCAATTGGGAATGTAGGCAAGGGTGCCGATCATTCGAACCACCCACCCCTATACTATGCATTTGTTAACCAGGAAGGTACAATGGACACACTGGGGCCAGCGTATGTGGTGAATTGATTTTTTCAAAGCCCCGAAGAAGGAAAATGTGGGCTGAGGGATTTAAACCCTGTACCACAGTCACTGCCGCCCATAGCCTTAACCCAAATGCAAACACCACAGGATGTCTGTATGAGCTTTTAGGCTGTGTGGTTCAGATTAGAGAACTAAGACTATAAGGCGGCCGTGAATGATTATAAGAAGACCAGCATATTCCTGATTTTATCTTCTGATACCAAATACAAAGATATTCTGCCCAGAGTTATTTAATCATTGCCGAAGATGGGTTAGGCCATTCTAAACTTAAGTAAGTTAAGTCTATAGCAATTAGCAGTCAAAATCTGAAATTGCCTCATGAGTGAAATTGTTCTTTTTCTCTAAGATGTGGCTATACAGTCAAAACAACTTTGTTAGAACCAGGTTTGTTGTTCAGCATGCATGTGGGCTGCAGTGGGGTGCGGTTGGTGGAGGGCAAATCCTCAGAGAAAACAATTTGTCTGTTTTTGTTTTTACATGAGTTAATTGCTTACATCTGAAGACTGCATTTAACACATTATGTAGCGTCAACATACTGACTTGTAATGCTTCAAAACACATTATAACCGACCAGTAAGCAAACCGGCAACAAAAAGAAAGAAATTGGATATGAAATGGGAGCATTTACTGCCACCTAAAGGTGGTAGAAGGCAAAAGACACTGTAAAGGACAGATAATATCTTTATCACCTATCGTTCAAGTCATCATGGTTGGCATTTTGTCTAGTATAGGGTGTCAAGCTTCACATAATGTGCAACTCATCCTGCTTGTAGCCGTGAAGGGCAATGCTACATATGGTAAAAGCATGTGACACTCAGCATAGCAAGCACATCTGAGCAAGAACGACTGTGAAAAGCTGCAACAAATGACTTTGGGACAATCCATAGGAACCAATACAAATTATATGCATTCTGTAAAGATATTCAAGGCACTGCCCACTGCTTCCAGGAAAAATTTAAGTACATGGGCTTCTGCAGCCTTTGCATACCTCTCAACTGTCCAGATTTTTGAATAATGTCCAGATTTTTGTCTTATATTTTTGGTCTGTTTCTCATAAATGTTTGGTTTCCTGGCTGATGACTGGGAAATCTTTGAGGAGGAAGTCAGAAAATAATGACAGGCATTTGAGTTTCAGGCTTCATGCACTTCAGAAACTTCATGCTAAAGAAAAACCTGTTATTCTGTCAACTTTCTAAGTATATAAGAGCAATATTTAAAAATATTTGTGAGCCTTTGTCCCCCCATTATTTATGGCGTTGTCCTAATTTCTTGCTCTAAGAGGTTGAGAGGTATGACCCTTTGATTCCTCTGTGGTGAGAAAGCATGGCTTTTTGTGCCCAAGTAACTTATCTGTACAGCAGAAGATGATGCATTTGCCGTGTCTGCTACATACTGACAGTTACTGGGAACTACCTGTTCTTAGATTCTGTGCATTATATACCAACTAACTTCTGGAGCTTTTCTCACCAGGCCTCCACTGAAAATGGGCTCCTCTTGGCCCTGTGGACTTTCCAGGTAAACAAATGCAAATAAATAAATAACTATACAAAATGGATTAAAATTCTGCCTTCTAGAAAGCAGACGTCTGTCAGATGGATAGTGAAAAACTACACTTAAAACAGTCTCTGCTTCTGATGGCAGTGATGACAAAATTGAGTAGGAAAATAAATTGAGTGATTTTAATGTGCCCTGTGAGATCTAAGCACTCTAGTATGAATAAGAGCAGTATAGCACAAGTACTTATGGTTAGCAAGCTTCATCTTACAGTAACAGGTTTGTGTCCCTCCATTTCTTATTGCATACTGTGTGATTCTGAGCAAGTTGCTTTATCCAGTGTGCAAAAGGCTATTTCTGAAAGGATGTTCATTTGTTACTGGGCTTATCTGGTTAACAAATCAATAAAATAAACGTTTTACTAACACTGCACTTCCCAATCTGACACAAATATTTCAAAGGTAACATCAGTGACAAACCGTAAGCGCAATTTAATTCAGTGGTTGGAATTTATCACCTTTAGTTTCCGTTGTTTTTCTTTTCTCATTCTGCTTCCAAGGCCTTTCATTCTGATGTCGGTTATGATTTGACAAAAACAGTTTTCAGGTTTTCTCTTTCTGCAGCATGTTATGCGCCTCTGCTACATACTGACTTTATGCATTCTGACAGCATAGTGAGCAACAGGTAGCAAGGAATCATTTGTAAAGTAACATTCGTTAATTGTTTTTTGTTTTGCTGCTGAGTTAGAAATATGACCACGGCGATCAGTATAAAAAAAATTGTACTGCACAAGTATTGCACCTATGCTGAAACACCGTCCAGCGAAGCATGACCAAATCAAGTACAGCAGATGAACAAGTTTGACGGTTGATTTAGAAATTTAATATGTATATCATGCAGCATTTCATCCCTTAAAAGGTACATAAATCATCTGTGGTGGGAACGTTAATGGGAAGGGAGGGGAAGACCATGATGCCAGCAGAAGTCAGCTTCCTCAGCATGAAAAGGTTGAAGGAAATTAGATTAAATGTTATTGCTCGCCATAATATAAAGGTATTCACATTTCCCAAGAAATCATGAAAATTTGGTTGCTTTCATTCCAAACCTTGTGGTATCTGTTTATGTGAAACAACTGATGTGCACTCCCACTGGTAAAAGTGAATTATACACATATATTAATGATTCCTGACTCCAGTAAAATGCAATGATAGGTCACATACGAATTTGTGATTTCATTAAATATAAAAAAAATTAAGTTTATAGTAGAGATGATTTAAAGTTAGTTCTAAAGAACTCTCTGGTAAAACAAGTTGGCTTTTTTTCTGTTTTGAATGCTGAGGGCTGCCACTGGAACATGAACACATTTTGTCTAAATATCATTTTGTACCTGAGAAGGTGAGTTCCATCATATAATAATCAGGTATGAAAAACATGCCATAACAGATCTGCCCCATAGCTACTACCAAAATCTTGGACGACACACAAGCAAGACAAAGGCACATGTTTGTTCAAATAAATGCAAAATGTTTTCACTTCACAGAAACAATAGCGTCACACTTTTGTTGCATAAAAAGCAATTTTAAGGCTGATGCTGTCTGCAGTAAGACGTTACACATAAATGTGCATACCTACATAGACACAAACCTACACAGACACACAAATACATAAATAACGCCCACACAAATAAATACATACCAACACACATACACATATATATGTGTGTGTGTGTGTGCATGCGTGTGTGTGTGTGTGTGTGTGTGTGTGTGTGTGTGTGTGTGTGTGTGTGTGTGCATGTATACCATACAAGTGGTCTATCATTTTATCTAATCACATGTAGTTGGAAACTGATTGGCTGGTGTGAAAACAACAACCAAACTCTCAATGTGATTAAAACAAAGGAGATAATAGTAGACTTCAGGAAGAGACAAGAGGCTCGTTCTTCACTAACAATAAAAGGTGAGACAATAGAAAGGGTGAAGGACATCAAGTTCCTGAGGGTACATCTCGTGGAAGAATTGTCTTGGTCAATAAACACTAATAACATTGTCAAGAAGGTGCAACAGCGTCTACACTTTTTAAAGAGGTTGAAGAGAACAAAACTACCACCTTCAGTTCTCACAACCTTCTACAGGGGCACCATCAGAAGCATCCTGACTAGTAATCTATCGGTCTGGTATGGAAACTGCACAGTTTCAGATCGCACATCTCTCCAGAGGGTGGTGAAAGTAGTGGAGAGAATTATCAGGTCCATTGTCCCATCTATCCAGGACTTGCATTCTGGTCGGTCCTTCAACAGAGCCATAAAAATAGTCAAAGACTGCACTCACCCTGCCTGTGGTCTGTTCTCGTGTTTGTCTTCAGGCAGGAGATACCGCAGCTTATGTTGCAAAACCACCAGATTTAATAGAAGCTTTTTTCCACAAGCCATCAGATGTCTTAACTCCAGTAATAATATACACCATGCTGGTTATCGAGGTCTGGAGTTACAATGCTGAATTAATTCACAGACATATGCAATAACTCTATGAAAGTACAATCTTATACCTTATGTGCAATATTCACAATGCTAAGTTAACATTCTGTGCAATATGCTAAGTAAGCATGCCATGCATTTTGAAATCTGTCGGATTTTGATCTGTGCAATATATTATCAGTGCAATATTTTGGGTACTGACGAAGACATGTAAATGGAATAGACTTGGTGCATGTCACTGCACTTATTACTGCACTGCATAAATGTCTTACTGTTGTTATTGTTGGATTAGCTTTAGTATATGTGTTACTGTTGTAGTAATATCAGTATATGTAGTATGCACATTGAGTAACACAATTTCATTCAGTTGCACTGTTGTGCAGTCTGAATGACAAAAAGTTCACTTTGACTTTGAGAAAAATGTGATCTAATCATATTTGATCTAATCATCATCTTCTTTCAGCTGTTCCCATTAGGGGTTGCCACAGCGGATCATCTGTTTCCATTTCTTCCTGTCCTTTGCATCTTGGTCTGTCACACCAGCCACCTGCATGTCCTCTCTCACCACATCCATAAACCTTACCTTAGGCCTTCCTCTTTTCCTCTTACCTGGCAGCTCCATCCTTAGCATCCTTTTCCCAATATACCCAGCATCCCTCCTCAGCACATGTCCAAACCAATGCAATCTCGCCTCCTTGCTTTGTCTCCAAACTGTCCAACCTGAGCTAATAAACTGATTCCTAATCCTGTCCATCCTATTCACACCCAGTGCAAATCTTAACATCTTTAACTCAGCCACATCCAGCTCTGACTCCTGCCTTTTTGTCAATGCCACCGTCTCCGACCCATATAACATAGCTGGTCTCACTACCCTCTTGTAGACCTTCCCTTTCACTGTTACTGCTACCCGTCTGTCACAAATCACTCCTGACACTCTTCTCCACCTACTCCACCCTGCCTGTACTCTCTTCTTCACCTCTCTTCTACACTAACCATTACTCTGAACTGTTGATCCCAAGTACTTAAACTCATCCACCTTTGCCACCTCTACTCCCTGCATCCTCACCATTCCTCTACCCTCCCTCTCATTTACACACATATATTCTGTTTTAGCCCTGCTGACCTTCATTCCTCTCCTCTCTAAAGCATATCTCCACCTCTCCAGGGTCTCCTCAACCTGGTGCCTACTCTCACTACATATCACAATGTCATCTGCAAACATCAGAGTTCACGGGGCCTCCTGTCTGATCTCATCTGTCAACCTGTCCATCACCACTGCAAATAAGAAAGGGCTCAGAGCTGATCCTTGATGTAATCCCACCTCCACCTTAAACGTATCTGTCACTCCCACTGCAGTACTCAACAGTGTCACACTACCCTTGTACATATCCTGTTCCACTCTTATATACTTCTCTGCCACTCCCGATTTCCTCATACAATACCACAACTCCTCTCTAGGCACACTGTCATATGCTTTCTCTAAGTCCACAAAGACACAATGCAACTCCTTCTGACCGTCTCTGTATTTCTCCAACAACACTCTCAGAGCAAATATTGCATCTGTAGTGCTCTTTCCTGGCATGAAACCATACTGCTGATCACTAATCATCACCTCCCTTCTTAACCTAGCTTCCACTACTCTTTCCCATAACTTCAAGCTGTGACTGATCAGTTTTATCCCTCTGTAGTTACTGCAGCTCTGCACATCACCCTTATTCTTAAAGATAGGTACCAAAACACTTTTTCTCCACTCCTCAGGCTTCCTCTGACTTTCCAAAATGTCATTAAACAATCTGGTTAAAAATTCCACTGCCATTTCTCCTAAGCACCTCCTTGCTTAGGTTCATAGGTTCATAGGTAGGTACTAGGCTATTGGCCCTAGGGCCTATACAAGCCTAGCCAAAAATGTACCCTGGCTTTCGTCACCCAAGAAAATTATTTTCCTGTGCCCCTGTCAAGCAGAACCACAGAAGTGATCCCCAGGGTGAATTTCCTATTACCCATCCAATCATATAGGTGCATAGGTAGTATAGGTTCATAGGTAGATCCACTGGTATGTCATCTGGACCAACAGCCTTTCCATTCTTCATCCTCTTCATAGCTGTCCTTACTTCCTCCTTGCTAATCTGCTTCACTTCATGATTCACTATCCTCACATCAGCCAACCTTCTCTCTCTCTCATTCTCTTCATTCAGCAGCCCTTCAAAG